>NC_067123.1:17116717-17417954 GCF_021347895.1 Acanthochromis polyacanthus
CCTCCCTCCCCCTCCCTCCCCTCAGGGTCACGTCTCTCTGGGCGGCCGGAGGTGGGCTGGGCTCGTCTGCCCTTTCGGTGCCGTTGCCCGGTCCCTTGGTGCTGTTTTCCGGTGAGCGGGTGGCCTCCCGGATTTGGGTGTGGGAGGGGTGGCGTGGGTGGTGTGGGTGGTGTGGTTGGATGGGGTGGGGTGGGGTGGCTGGGCGAGGGGTGGGGGGGTGGCTTGGTGGGGGCGGGGGGGTGTTGGGGTGGGTTGTGGGTGGGCGGCATGGTGGGGGAGGGGGGGTGGCGTGGGTGGGTGGCGGGGGGGTGGGACGGTGGAGGGGCGGGGGTTTGGGGTCTGGGGGCGGGGGGGTCGGGTTGTGGGGGGGGACGGGGGGAGGGCGGGTGGTTGTGGGGGAAGTGGGGCTGTGGGCCGGTGGGGCGCCGTGGGGGTCCGCTATGGCCCGTTCTGCTGCCCGGGCCTTGGGGCTCTGGCTGTGTCGGGGGGGGTCGCTCCGGGCTCCTGGCTGGGTCTCCGCTTGGTGGCTCCTGCGGGGGGGCTGGGTGGACCTCCTTGGGCTGGAGGGGACAGCTCCCTCCTTTTGGTGGAGGTTTTCATGCATGTCAGACCCACCACACCGGCACCTACCAAAACTCAATAGTGTGTGTTCCTCCGGTTGCTGAGTCAGTGGAGGTTGCTGGGTTAGTGTCTGTGGATCTCACTCTGCTCTATCTATCCTTCTTGTGGCCTCCTGACATCTTCATGATTGATCCGTTGGGACTTTGTCGTATTAGGTGTTTGTGAAGGGTTTTAGATTTGTAAATGGTTTTAAGGTATGAATTAAAGAGTACAAACAAATAAAATGCACCTTTTCTCTTAGAACACTGTCTATGCCTCACCTTTCTGTCTGTCCTGTGTTTGTTTTATGTTTCACTTGGGTGTGCACTGCCCTCAATGGCATAATGTAGAAACAGCTTGAAATAAACATGATAGGTTAATTTGCCATGAGGGCCGGTGATGGTCACAGTCACAAAGAAGAAAAAAAAAAAAATTGCACATGAAGCTTAAGCAGTGGCACCATGAGTGGTTGGTGTCATTTTTGAGCGGACTTGCAGACAAAAAAAAAAAAAAAAAAAAAAAAATGTCTGAGTTCATTTTGCTCCTGGCATCATGTGTTTTATTATCAATGAAGATTAATGAGCCCATCCCAGAAGAAGCCATGCAAGCCCAAGCCATGATATTTTCTCAACTGTGCTTCACAGATGAGCTTGTATGTCTGGGATCATGATCAGATCCTATCTTTCTACGAACTTTAGTCTTTCCATCACTTTGGTAAAGGTTCATCTTTGTCTCATTAGTCCACAAAACTTTGTCCCAGAGGTTTTGAGGCTCATCTCTGTACTTTTTGGCAATTTGTAGCTTGGCCTTCCTGTTCTTTTTGCTAATGAGTGGTTTGCATCTTCTGGTGTAGCCTCTGTTCTTTTGTTCATGAAGACTACTGTCAACAGTAGACTGTGATCCTTCACTCCTGCCCTCTGGCGGTGCAGTGCTAAAATTGTTGCTAGGTATTTTGCAAAATTTTAGGTTATGGAATTGAAGTTGCTGATGATGGGAGTGGTGCTCCCTTCTTATGTATCTTTGGAAGGCTGCACATGAACGTTATGTCTTCTCCAGGATAAAGTCTGTAGTAAAATTGTTAATGAGCCATTAGCCTTGTGGGCTGGAATGACTATAAACTCTGTAACTTTGCTGTTGTCATTTTTATACAAAGCATTAAAGGCAAATTTAATAAATGCAAAAGGTTACAAAGCTTGTCAACAAAGATTACGGGTTCTAAAATAAAGGTGGCAGAGTTAAAAACTGAACCCCAAAACCCACGTTGCAATGTGATTTATTACAATAAATAACAGCTGGCTCAGGCCTGAGTGAAATGGTTTTGGCGAACACAGACTCACTCCTTGTCCATCTCCCTTCTTCCTTCGGCTGCTGGCTGCTCAGAAAACCTCTCGCTTAGAACCACTTTCTCTTCGTCATGCTGCTTTAATTCACACCATGTTCGGCATGTGCCCTTCTCTCTCTGCTGCTGCTTGAATAAAAAGCTGCTTTTACACACTTGTTGCTCATCTTGGTCTGCGGTGGAGGTGTGTCATTATCAATCCACTATAACAGTACCAAGCATCCTGCCATAATATAATGAAACAGTTCGATTGATCAAAAATTAAAATCAAGATCGATCTAGATTACGCTTTAGAATGTGCACCTGAGTAGACTCAAAGTAATAGCAGGGGATCTGTGGTGACACATGTTATGGACTCTCTAAATTCTGACATAAAAGCTCAAATGCACACAATTTAACATGAAACTGGTGCAAACTGAACAAAATACTGCAAAGTGTCAACACTAACCACAGATTACTGGTTGCTTTAGAGGCACTAAAAACAAGCTTCGTCAATCAGTTTCTGCCATGGACAAATGGTGCTAGCACTGTGGCCTCACAGCTCACAGGTCCTGGATTAGAATCTTGACAAAGCATGTCCAACAGCATTTATAGCTTAATTGGTGATTCTAAATTGTCAGTTCTTGTGTGTCACTTTGCCTCCACCCTAAGTGCACTGTGATAGACTCAAGAACCATAGAGGATAAGCAGTGTATGGACAATGGATGAATTTTCTACCATAACAACATCACATAAGAACTCACTATTTCCATCAAGGTATAGCAACATTCACTGTAGCTAATTTACTCAAACTTCCACTCTAGCATAATTCAGAGGCAAATGCTTTACTTTTTACTCCCTTAATCTTACAGTGTTAGTTACTTCACAGATAAAAAAGTTTTACAAACAAAGCACGATGAGCCGATAAAATATGTTCTTTTATCTCTCTACCAAAGAGGGAAGACTCTGTGTGTGTGCCCGTGATTTTTCTTGACAACCATTCTTTTAATCTATTTCATACAGCCGAATGTGAAGTCTTTCGGATGAGCGGTTCTCATATTTTGGCCAGAAGTTGTTTTCTGTTTTCACTACAGCATGTTTTTAACATCGTGTCCTCAGCAGGCTTCCATCACCAGGAGTTTTGACAGCACATTCACAATCGCTCATTCTTCGCAACTGTACGCAACTTAAAGTTTTTTGACACTATCTGCTGTGACTATCAACTGTCCTCACGTCTATTTTGTCACTGCAGGTGGTTGTCAAGGCAAGTATACTAATAAGAGTTGAGTTTTCATTTGATAATTTTGTAATGGATGGCATGGTTAGACTTAGCTGTGCTCCACACACACACACACACGCACACGCACACGCACACGCACACACACACACACACGCGCACACACACACACACACACACAGTGCTCTGTTGCTCTGTTTAGGGAGTATATACTTACAGCTACCCTTCACAAAACAGCAACTCTGCTCTTCACAATTTCACTTTTTTGGCTTTTTTTTTTTTTAAGTCATAGTGACACGCAGAGCAACCAGGGTAAAGCATTATTAAATGGTAGTCCGTGTATATAGTATCAATCTAGATAATTTCATGTATTTTGGGATTGCAGTCTCAGACCAGTTTTGTTGAATCATTGCTGTTCAGTGCTGGCAGCTCAGACCAGCTGTGTATTTGCTGATGCATCCCGTTCCTCCTGTGACGAATGAACACTCAGTCAAGCTACAAGTTGCAGGCAGCCTGATCTGACCTGCTACATGTTGAATAGGCAGCTGCACTTCCAGATTGAATTATTTCATGTTCAATACAAGTAAAACTGCAAGAATGAGTTGATCAGTTGATTGATGAAAGAATCATTTGGAACGAATCATTTTTAATGCAAACATGCCAAGATGCTGTTTTATATTTTTGGATTCATTTAAATTGATTCATAAGACTGCAACAGTCACAGGGAGTATTTTTTTGTACTTCAAGTACAACTTGATGATTATACTTACATATACTTAGACATACTTTCACAAGATAAGGCTTCCAATGTAAAAATTTAGGGTAAGGGATTAGGCTCACTTATTACTCCACCAAGGAATGCAGCAGTGATGTGACGATGGGGGTTGGTTTGTCTGTTTGTCCATCTGTCTATGTGTCTGTTAGCAAAATGACTCGATAACGGGTTAATGGATTTGGATGAAATTTTCAGGGAAGGTCAAAACTGACACAAGGATCAATTGATTAGATTTTGGCATTGATGCGGCTTATAGTCTGGATCGATGGACTTGTTAAAGATTTCTGTATTATTGTGAGATAGCTGTACAGCGTCACTGTAACTATGACTATGAGTGAACACTACGTCAGCTACCTTGTGACGATCACATGATTGCAGTTCTACTACAAATAGATCACTGGGGATTGTGGACTCATAATTCTATATATTTTTTTCAGTAGCTTTAATCAAATCTTATAAATTACGCCAACACAATCCTGATCAGACAATTTCACTTTCTTGAAGAGAAGTTCTGAGAAGGTGTGTTTGGGAGCCTGCTGTGTTTTACCTGTACACCTGTACTTCACTTCCACAAGAGGAACAATAGGACAAAGGTGTTTTTTTTTCAAGAAGTAACAGAACAATCGAACAACATGAGAATCTAATGATGCAGTCTGGGAGCTACAGGAACAAAAGGGACATAAAAGAGACTGAAGGCAAAGGAATAAAGGAATCTGAAGATCCGTAAAGCAGAAAGCAATGCTAAAAGCACAGAAGAACAAGAAAACACAGCAGGTCGAGGTCAACAAATTCTCCACCAACACTGCATAATAAAAGTAAATGCATAACTTTAACAAGCCTAAAATTGCGACGGTAGAGGTTCTCCGCCCCTGCAGCTCAGTAATAATGCCTACCACTCCACTCCTCTGCAGGGAGAAGACAAATGTAGGAAAAGGTTAAAAGGTCTGGCATAACGCAAACTGAATAAAGTTGCATGAGAAGCAGGGTTATTTTTCCTATAGCAAAAAATGTGTTCATCAGGAGCCCAAATCAGGTCACATAGTGTAACATCAGCTAGCCTGAGGCACAGTGGAGCTCCCTCACTCTTCCTGATGTTATGGATGGATTTGAAATGTCGTGGCCAGACTTTTTTCTGGGTGACAAGTGTTCTTGCTGGCATTTTAGAATTGCAGTTTATAGTATAGCAAGACAGGTTTTGTGCATAGAAAACTTTAATACTTTAAACCCAACCCACAGAGCCAGTGTTTGTGCTTGACATACTTGTGTCATAATGGAATTTGTGTTACCTTCTGTAGAGGTTTCTCTGATGCTCATCACTGTGGAAATTGGTAAATCTACCACTGAACTCAGGGCTAAAGGTGCGGTCACATTACAATTCCATCTTCTGTTGGAGAAGGAGTAGAACAACTACACAGGAAAAATGCATCACTTCTTTTACTTCTGAAAAATGTGTTTGATGTTCTACTGCATGTTTACAGCCTTTGGTGTATGATCAGTCACAACTGCCAAAAGCTTCACTTAGCTGTTCTTCCGTACTGCTCACATGCTAGTTGATGGGCTTTCTGATTAGTCCAATCTATCCTGAAAATTGCAACACAGCTGTCATAACTTGTGCAAATACAGCAAGAACAGGATCCAAGTGTAGATATGAGCATAGAAGTGAACAACGAAGCAAGGTTTGGGGTTAGCAAAGTAATTAGGTTTAACCCTTGGTTTTCACATCACCGTGGTAACTTATGCTACACATTTAACGAGCGCCAGAGCGGATTATGTTCGAGATAACAGATCAGTGCATTTAAAAACACCCCCCGACCGATCAGCAATCTTGTAAGCTCTTAGAAGATCCCATGGAGTTCAATGGGTAGACAGTGAGAGGGTCTCTGAGGAAAGCATGGGTATTAGAGAATGTCTAAACCGTTCTCTTTCTCTGACGAGCAGAGATATGGGGGATACGGATTCCCAGTGGAGGGAATTCCACTCTTCCTTGCTTTATTTTTTTCTGCCGACTGCAAGACATTTTGGAGAAGTGTCATTGTTCTGTAGGCCTTTGTGAAATGATATAATCCTAAAACAGAGCCTGATTAAACCATTAAAACCCTGTACTTGGTGAACCTATGAGATTTGCAGTAAGCCTACTCATGAATTTGAATGATACACTATATTTGTTCTTTACTCCTAAGATCATTTTATACTGGCAGGGCGGCAGCTAAAAGAATAAAACCTTCTTACACACCATAAGAATAGGTTGCATCTAAGTAGACATTTAATGGAACACAGAGCTGTAATTTTAACAAGTTGTACTTTTGCCACAATGGTGATGGGCAGTGATATTGATAAGTCTCTTAACAGGTGACTGGTATGTGGGATGTCGGGGTGAAACTGCAAACAAAACAGGGCAAATAAAGGAACTGTGGCAACACGAATGGTATAGTTTGGTAACATAGAGTGATCAGCAACAACATAAAGACCACTGACAGGTGACTTAAACAACAATAATTATCTCTTTACAATGGCACCAATCAATGGTATACATTAAGCAGCAAGGGAAAATGCAGTTCTTGAAGTCGATGTTGAAACTGTGATGGCTAGATGACTGCGTAAGAGTATCTCCAAGTGGCAGACGTAGCAGCACTCAGTACGCAGTGGTCAGTACCAACCAAAAGTGATCCAAGGAAGAACGGGTGAACCCAGACAGGGTCATGAGTGAGTGGTAACAGAAGAACTACTGTAGAAAAACTGCTAAAAATCTTTGTGCTACTATGACAGAAAGATGTCAGAACACAGAGGGCATCAACTTAAAGCAAATGAAGCTTCAGTGCTGCTGGATGGTTAGAGTTCACATACTGATCCAAGCATGGGAATGAACTAAGAAACTTGACAAAGAGTTCAAGGTGTTGACTTGGCCTCCAATATCCCCAGATCTCAGTCTGATCAATCGTCTGTGGGATATGTTAGAAAAGTCGATCCAGCTGCAGAACAAAGGAGGGAAAATCGCGTTTTACAAGCAATCCCATGTACAGGTGGACTATGTCTTAGACAAAGTATTGAGCTCAGAACCCTAAATAAGGCCCGCACACTCCTCACTGACCAGAGCCATCCCTTGGTTGGTGAGTTTGTGCTGCTCCCATCAGGCTGCAGGTACATCCTGCCAAGATGCAGGACAAATAGACGCAAGCATTCTTTTGTCCCTGCTGCAATTGTCCTGCTAAACAAGTGACTGACTAATCTGTTCGTCCTATGTATTGTTGTCGTCTGTGCTTTATGTAACTGGTACTCCGCGATTGTTGTTGACTTTTGTTCTGCTGGCTGTGGAGTGATTTGCTCCACAGGGGCAATAAAGATTCCTTGACTCCTTGATTCCTCAATGAAATAACAGAGCATTGCCCGTAACACAAAATTGAAGATGGATGCATACAGGTAGAATTCATAGAAAAAAGAGCTTTCCTGAAAAGTCATGCTATGACATTTTCTTCTGTGTGACAGTAATCAAGTGATAATTGTCTGTACATCCGTGGGTATGTTGCTGTTTGGAACATGCTTCATTCTTTTAATGGAACAAACGAGACACAATGACAACAAAAGCAGGATAAAAACCTGTCTCTGATGGAATTGCTGTAACCTACCTGTAGCTGACATTATATCAACAGCTCTCATGCTCCTCCTTGATTACATTTTTTCCATCATCGTATTTGTTGCCAAATTGGCCAATGTGTTGGTGATAACTAGCTTCCATTAGATTGGAAAAAAAAAACACTTTCAACTGCATCCATTTTGTACACAAAAGACAAATTTCCCCCTGAGCTGATAACATGCAGGAGAAGAAAGATGTTCCCGTGTGAACAGAAAAACAGAATGTAATTTCAGCCATAATTATTACTGACTGGGGTGAAAAATTACTCACATCACAACCAGGGCAGGTAATACTAACATCACCCCACCTTGCCTAGAGGAATGAATCTTGTCCAGATAGGGCTGTAGTCTTGTTTTTACCATTACTTGATGTCATTGTTTAGCAGCAGAATTGGAGTTGGCAGTTTATGAATTAGTTGCATAATGGGTTTTGTTTTGCAGGAGATCCACTAATATTAGCATAGCTCAGGTTATTAAATTTTCAGGATGTGTGAACAGAAGTGGTTGGCAGAGGGCCACTTCAGATATTCAGCAACATTCAGATGCTGAGAGCCACAAGGAACAAAAATCATGCTCTCATGCAAAGACAGCTTCAAAGCAAAAGCTGCACATGTCAGATGAAAAGTGCAGCGACAGAGCAAAACAAAGACGGGCTAAAGTTTTGCAGGCAAGCGAAGCGACAGCGAGGGCAACATCAGCACCCGTCACAGTGGAATACTGATAGGGGACATGTTGCCTTGACTGTGAGCCTCAGCTGCCCTGGCCTCAGCTCTGCTCCAACCGTCATCCACCTCCCCCCGGGTGGGAGCAACCGGGGGGCCACTGAAGCTGAATAGGGGGGCCAAGGCAAAGGGTTGCGTCATGCATCTCAATGCAAACCAGGCGCGTCGGCCTGTCAGCCTGGAGAGCCATCTCTCTTCCCCAGCTGACGCCCCAGCGACCCAGCCAGTTCAACACTCGTCAGCATTTATTTTCATAAGCAGAGAAGCGGTGAGCTGTCATAGTCTGGGCGAGAGCTCCGCTCACATTTCTGCTTTTGTGTGTACAACTCACACACACAGGACCCAGGAAGTTCCTCTCAGAAAGTTTATCACTCTTATTGTCTTGGTGAAGCTACATTGCTACAGTGCAGACACACGCACACACAGAGCCGTAAGCTTTGGAAACTTTAACATAAAAGCCTTCAAATGTCAGATGTTCACCTCAATCATCCACAGACGGAGGATTAACAGCTTAAAAACTCTTTATCCCCAAGGAGATGGCTGACTTTTAGTCCTCTATCAGCCCTGGCTTGGCTCAGCAGGCGGAGGGAAGGCCGCAGTCTTTCACCTGCCACGTCGCACCAGGGAATTTCTTTATTTTCACTGTTTTTCCCCCGCACTTCCATGGGTGTAATTGCTGTATGAGATGGTACTTTGAGCCAGGGCTGTTCTCATCAGCACCGAGCAATTACATATGCCCCTAGGGGTGCAGATAAAAACACACGCTGAGAATGAACTCTGCAGTGCCAGGTGATGGCGGGAAGGCTACAGCAGGCCCATATTAAACAGAAGCGGGCCACAGCACGGTGGAGGTGAATACAGATCACTTCCATACAGGCACACACAGCCCACACGAACCCCAGCAAGCAGACAGCTCCCCTGTTTCAGACCGGGACACTGGGCTTTGTCAGTCCGCTGACCTGTGAAAGGAACTAGCCTCCATCTCCCTCGCCTCATTATAGTGTCCAGCCAGGTTGATCGAATAGCATGACTAAAAATATCAGTCCCTTGTGGTAGTGTGTGAGGCTGAGGGTATGGTGAGAGTATTTTATATAACGCTAATGCATTTGCTTTGCTTTTCTTTTGGACTCCCATAATACACACATAAACACACACACACACTGATTTAGATGTACTAACAGCTTAAATTTTCAGTCAGAACATGAACATACAAAGTAAACAGAGAGTACTGCCACAAGTGCAGACGGTGACCTTTCAAAAGTTAAAACCTTGGCACCAAAACAGAAGTATTAGCTTTCCAAATGTTTGTCTTCAAGATCTTGAATCATTCATAATGTTTGCTTTCAATATAAATTCAAATTGCCAGCACAAAAATCCTTAAAGCATTCCAAAAATATGCTAGGTGTACTAAATATTTACACTTTGGGGATCACATTCAGTGCTTTAAGTAATTATTTAAATCCTTTTCCACTCTGATGTTAAAATGAGTCATGAACACAGTTTTGAAGACCCAGTACATAGATTCCTCTTTCTGAGTGGATGTAAAGAAAAATGCCAACAATGACACCAGAGTCTGCAGGATTTTGGTATTGAGACTGCGACTTCTGCATGTGTCATGCATGTGTGCTACCTATAAATCATGTGACGTGACAAATACCCTTACCCTTAACATCCAGGATCACAATTACTCCTAGGTACACACCATGGCGGCAGTTCTTAAAAGGTAGGTGAACAATGAAAATATTAGACTGTGGAGCAACTGCTTTGCTTAAAGCATGCCACCAGAAAACAATTATGTGATATTACAATTATCTAATTTTTCTGTGTTACATTCATCATATGAATGCCCCTATTAGTTATCACTTCCATTGTATCAGGCTGCATGGGCTATAAGTTGACTGGAGTTGGTTTTAGCGGCTGGCAGCCAGCTGAGATGCGACCCGCTAGTTGTACATCAAAATGAGTGTGCACATCTCCACTTGCTGGCCTAATGACTCAGCACTATAGCGACTGAGTTGCTCCTCACTAGAAGCTGTTATTCAAGCTTCTGTCTGTACTTTCAGAATGTACTATGTGCAGAAAAAAAAAACTCTAAATGTCACAGTTTTAAATGCTGGTGTGGCCAGGCTTTCATGGACATTTTAAATCCAGAACATATACATTGCTGGGCAGAAGATGCAGTGGTAGCCCCATGCTGTTTAAAAGCACCTTTACAGTAGAACTAAGAATGCAAAATTTGCCTCTGTGCTATTGTAAAAAAAAAAAAAAAAAGCAGACAAGTCAAGAGCTAGTAGAACTAGGACATTTTTCTCAAATACCTTCTTTCTATGTCCTTACTTATTCATTTATTCTAGAACAATAGATCGAACCATCTTTCTAAAACTGGCCAGACATTTTCCGTTTTCAGATTTCACAAGTCAAAGTTCAGTCAAAAGTATGGACTGGATGAATTCTTGACATACCTTACAGAAATGAAATAGACCTTACTTTTGTGTAAGGTCAAACTCCAGTTATGTATTGCATATTTGAGCTATCAGCACGGGGAAATGCTGGAAATGCCTCATCACCCAGCAGTAAGAAGCTGGGGTGTGGTTCATAGGCCCAGCAGTGGTGGAGGTTCCATTCAAGCTTTGATCCGTCATGTTCTGTTTGAGAAGAGGTTTTCCGCCAAAGTTTCACAAAATTAAAATGGACTGGATTCTCTACTTCGGGCCCAATTCTGTGATCTACACCATCGTGATCAAACATCACACAGCATGTCAGAGCGTCAGGCAGTAAATCAAATCTTTTCCACTTGAAACAGCACATCATTTCACACCTCTCGCCTCCGTCAAATGATTGACGTTGACGCTCGCTTCGATCGGGTTTTGACGGATGCACCTGTCCTGTTTCAGACATGACACGCAACAAAGTCTGTGGGAGTTTATGGAAACACAGATGAAAGGAGAATTATGAGCTTGAGAAACATCCCATTCTATGACTACCCCCCTAGTCTTTTGAATTTGAAGGAAGAGGAAAACAGCTGTGGTAGTTCTGTATCTACAAGAAAAGCTGTATGTTGTTGCCTTTAGCTGGTGAGTACAGCTTTAGATGCATGTCTCTAACATTATGCTATGTTTTTGAAGTCTCTGTACATTTAATTCATGAAGAGACAGAGATAAAAGAAAGAGGAGGAGTGCTTGGAGGATAAATTTGAATAACTGGGGTTTAAGTAGAGAAATTGCAGAAGAGACTACATCTCCATTCAACCGTTGTTGTACAGAAATGACGTGTCTACAGACTATGCAAATACCCACAGTCAGCTACCCAAAACTATGGGAAATAAAAGATAAGTATTAATCATTTTTACAGTGTCTTCAGACAATTTTGAACACTTTGTTTATTGCAAGCAGATCCCAACAATTTCAGCAAGACTTTTATTGTTTCTTCTGTCTCTTCTGAGTCTGTCTGTGTAATCCCGTTACATTGTTTTCAATGTAACGGGATTTTACACACTACAGCACCATGCAAGCATTTTCAAAATTAAGTGGAGAAAAGCAGCATTGAAACTGGTGCAATTTTAATAACTTGTACTTCTAAAACCAATCAGACCAATTCATTTTGACATTTGAAGACCCCCCCCAACAGTGTGGTTCTGGTATTTTGTTGGTTGATCAGTCAACCACTTTAGTGCACTCTGTATTATCACTACTATGGATGAATTTGACAAACATTCATTGTTTCCAAAGGAAGAATATTGATTTTGGTCTAACTTTCCATTATACTCTATATCAGCTGGGTTGCAATAAAATACGGTTCACACATTCACATTCCCCTGAGGAGGAACAACACAAGCTTTAGTAGCTCCTGGCCACTTCGTCCATTCATATTGCCATCAGGTTGAAATTTTAATTCATCCAATGCTTTGGTTTTTAAGTAAGTGCTTGGAAAACTCTTTCCAGTTACCCTCAGCTGTACTTTAGTGCTAATTACAAAAGGTCAGCATGCTAAAGTGCTTGAGTAAAGCGGTAGCTGTAAAATGCTGAGGAAAATGCCAGACTTCAGTCCTGATTCCAACACAGAAGCTTTTCCTGGAGACTAAGAAGCTTTTGAGGAACTCAGTTCCACTAGAGAGCCAAGGGTCTAAACGAGTGTAAACGAGTAAAAAGAGTCTAAAGTTCCCCCAGAAATATCCTGCTTATGGAGTGGTACTTTCTAAAATACTCAGCAAACGATTGAGCTCGGGCAAGAGGTCATACACCAGCACACCGTCTGCAGTGAGCAGCTCTGGCAACTTTTGGTTGTGGAAAGCATCTGCGATATCTTGGTGAAAGGATGTTGTCAGGACTTGTAGGACCTGCCGAGTGACATCCACAAGATCGTACCGGAAGGTCTCCTTGGACATAAGAGAGGGAGCTGCATCCGTAAGGAGCTTCCAGGCTTTGCACTAAAAGCAAATTTTCATTGTGATTTGATACAATGAATACAGAAAATACCCTGTGAATGATGGAATGATTATGATCGATTTTATGGCACTTGTTGCAAAGCTCGTGCACAATGATGAAACGAAAGTTACTCAATGGTGCATACATTAAAAAAAATACATTTTCCAAGCTTCTCCCATGAGGTAACTGGATGCCTCTGCAATTTTGGGCGCATGTGCAATAATTTTCCCCTCCGACAAGCCAGCGCAGAGAATGCACAGCCAATATTCCCAACAACTGAGTCATCTGAATCCCTTTTGGCTCACAGAATGCATGAATGGGCTTAAATAAAGTTTTTAAAAAACATACAATTCTAGTGGGCAGAAAGGATCAAATTCTGTTAATGCAAATGTTATTTTGTGGGTGTTTTAACATTCAGAAAGACCTTTTCCTTGTCACTAAAGTGATGGAAGAGCTGATAGTTTGACAGATGTTTGGGGGCAATTCCAACCAATTGCTGCAGCAAAGTGAAAAAAATTCTGGCCAACATGGTGCAAACCTTGGGGATAGAGAGCATTATGAGATCACTGGACCTCAGGTGGTAGTTGATATGGGAGGGGTGTAGGAGGTTGGAGAGGAACTCAGGTGTCTTCCCTGATAGGATCTTGCAGATGAGTAAAAGCGACTGCTGGAGTCACCTGGGTAGAATGGAGGGTCAACCCACCAGTTTGTAAAGGTCACGGTGGTGGGTGGAGAAAGGTGCACTGGTAGCAAGACGGATGGCTGAGTGACAGAGAGCATCAAACCTGTTAAGGGCGCATTTAGGGGTCATTTTATGGATGGCATCGCTGTAGTCAAACATGGGGAGGATGACCACCTTCACGAGAGTGTTTTTGGCAAAGTATGTGAAGGAGGCCTTATTATGGTAAAGGAACCCCAGTCTAGATTTGACTTTAACTTGTAGACGATTGATGTGAAAAGTGAAAGAAAGCAAAGAGTCCAGCCACAGACCAAGGTACTTGTAGGAGTTGACGAACCCCAGATCTGAGCTATCTGCACATATGATCTTTGAGGGGCTAAAGACACAGTTGGTCCGATTGAATAGCATACACTTTGCTTTCTTGGAAATGAGGCACAAGCAAAGGTCATGAAAAGACTCAAGAACATCAAACATCCAAGTAGACATCAAACCTGCTTCACCTTGTTATGTTAGCATGTTAATGTCTGTATTAACTCAAAGCCTCGTCGTCTAAGTGTAGCCTAACGGAGCTTCCACCTAGACTGTAGACATTTTAGAATTGTCACTTGAGTTCAAACACTTTTGGCACTCTGCAGTTGTTGTTTCTCAGAAGACGGCATTCTGAATCACTTCAGTGTCCCATTTTCCTGCTAAAATCAAAACAGCTTCACTTCATGTGTTGAAAAAGAAAAAAAATAGATTTTACTGAGGTGACAAGGCACATACAGTGCTGCGTGTTTGGCTCTGTCTTTGCTTGCGCTTTGAAGGTTCTTTTTAAGTGGCAGCCAAAATAACACCTACTGTACACAGCTAGTAATTTAGGGGCATGCTGTGCTTGCGTGTTTGAGCAGCTTCATGGTGACTAAGCAACACTTGAAATAAAGTGTTGCTTAGTGAAATGAAATCCATTGATGCACAAAATTACGCACACACAAACGGAAGTGCACAGTCATATAGGCATTTATGCATCTTCCCAGCCTTTACAGCACCTCAACCTGAGCCAAACACTATAACTTGTATGCTCCATCTCCACACTCTGCAGTTCTGCTTTCTATCTTACTTTACTGTCTTATCTGTCTGACACCACAGCACACACGCACGCACACACAAATGTGCCTTTTTCATTTAAAATGAGTACTTCCCCTCTGCAGTTGATAGCATTTTATCCGCTGCGTTTTAATGAGCGAATAACAGAAAAGTCTCGCCTCTTTACAATATCCTCATCTTTTGCCGTTCATCAATTTGTTTTTCCACTTCTGCACCCCACAATAGCAGTCATCAATTTATGAAAATGTTCAGCTCCTGGGACTCCTCTCTTCTCCTCTCTCTGCTGCTCCCGCCCCCTCAGTCCTTGAAATTTATATCCAGAGTAACTGTCCATCACCACCACAGCACCTCCACACTGCCTCTTCACGTCCTCGGGCTTTTAAACTCTTCTTATACAGTGTGTCCTGTGTCCTTCCTTCGCATAGAGTTTGGTTTGTCAGTCATTTCAGTCTGCCTGGTGTACTTTTGGAGACTGATGTGCCCCCCACACACCCCGAGTGCCCGAGTGCCCGTACTGAAGCAAACAAATAGCTGCATGTGTTGATTGTGAACCAGAAGCGAGCATTCAGTGTCCTTCAGACCTTCAACTTCCACTTTTCTGATGTTTAGTTCTGGGCAAGGTCTTAACATTTGAACAGCTTAAATGCTTCATAGAAATTACCAGTCAGCACAATTCCATAGCAAAAATGACATTTAGATTGTGCACCTCTTAATCTAGAAAATGTGACCCTGCTGTTGTCATGGTGAGTTTTCATCATGCAATTTTTATGGAAATTTATACACTTCAGTGCTTCACGGACACACGGGGGCACAGGGTCATTGTCAGCTGAAACACCGGAGAGTTTGCAAAAGCGCATGTGAGCACGAGCCATTTGAAGACAGAGGAGGAGTCTATAGTATCTAGAGGAGCGAAATGACATGAAAAGCAACAATGGTATGGCTGAAGGAAATGATTAATGGTGATGTGAAACTGCAGCAGGTCTCTCCAGCAGAGTTGCTGGCTGTCTCACAGCAAGATAAGAGGAGGCAGATAGGCTGTTTCCCTGACAGACAAGGTGACAATCCGGCCTCAGTGTGTGTAAACAAGAATGCCGCTATCTTTCCCTCCCCGACCACAGGGTTAACACCTCTGTCCATCAACTGAGCTCCCGTCATCGCTCACCAAGGCCCTCCCCTCTCCCCCGCCTGCTTGTCAAGGTTTGGGAAAAGGGAAGTAGCACCTTCTGCTGCAGGCGTGTGCCCAACATGGCTGCCAGAGGGAGGGATGCAGCAGCACATGGCGGCACAGGCTGCCAGAGTTGTATTAGTTTCCTCCACAGCCCCAGTTGCGTCAAAAAAAGAAATCAGACAAGGTCGACAATCCTCTTTGTCTGCGCTGTAAACACAGCGGTCCTTAGAGCCAGAAATCCCTTCAAGCAAGACTGAGTGGAGTGTTTGGGATGATACAGTAGCTTGGATTAACAGCCCACCAACTGCTCAGCTTGTTGTGTCAGTAGTTTCAGGAAAGTCAGACTGATACTCTAGCTTCTTTTTCTAAAGTACATTACATTATTATAAAATGACACTCATATATTTTTGCATTTTTAAAATATGGTTTGACTTTATTCTTTATGTCTCTGATTCAGTAGATATTAGTAACAATTGTCAATGCAGTTTGCTCTAAATAGCATAAAAAGTATTCATACTGAAAAAGCTCAATGTAAAAATACAAAGGGATGCAGTGGTGGTGCTATGTTTAAATGAAAAGTAAGATAATTAAATCAAGTGACAGATCAGATGAGTTTGAAGGCTTATCTAATGCAAAGATACTGCAAAAAGTACAGTACTAAGACATATATACCGATCAGCCACAACATTATGACCACTGACAGGTGAAGTGAATAACATCGAACATCTTGTTATAATCCAACGTTCTGCTGGTAAACCTTGACTCCTGATGTTCATGTGAATGGTTGACAGGCACCACCCATCTAAACATTGCAGGTCAAGCAACTCCCCACCAGGCATCCCACGTGACGCTACTCAGTCAATAAAATCTCTGCATTGTAGCTGCTAAGCAAGCTCAGCGTTCAGAAAACAGTTTAGAGGCAACCTTCAGAACGTCGATATGCTTCATCTAATTTTTCCCCCGTTATTCAGGATTTATTTATTTTACTGGGGCATTGCAAGTTATAATCAACATTGTATTCCATAGAATCAATGCATTGTAAATTAAATGCACTGACTTTATAGAACACAAAATTAAAGGTATTTTTTATTTCTAAAGATCCAGAACAATAATATAGACGAGGATATTTACTCTACAAAACCTTAACGAGCCCACCCTTGAACTATATAGCTAGCTGCTGTTTCAAACAAGATCTGACAACTCAAGACGTGAAACAATAAAATATGAATGAATAAAAACAGACCAAATAAGATCATCTTGCTGAATTGTTCCATCTGCAGATTCCCTCTCAGACTAAAAACTGCCTCTTCACTGAACACCTTTACACTTATATGTACTTATGACTACCAATAGCTGTGAATAAATGTTATTTTTTCCCCTTTTTATTAGCTTGATTTGACAGGTAAGTAGAGAGACGGACGGAAAAGTAGGGAGAAAACCTACAGCAGAAAGCCATGAGCTGGAGTTGAACCCGAGCCACTGCATCGGGTTTATAGATCTCCTGTTCAGTCACCTGAGCTAATTTCCCAGTATATGTGATATACTGAAAGGAATTGGTGTCTTTTCTCAATGACATGTCAGTTTAGAGTAGTATGACACAACAAAGTTCTGCTGCTGGTTTGAACATGAATGTCCTGTGAATTTTGCTAAACTGCTGCATTTCAAATCCAATACGTTAAATACTGCTAGGCTGTTTTGGTCAAATTTTGACATTTGTGTTATTTAAATAAGACAGTGTAGCTACAATGTGATCTAAACCTGCCAATACTTATCAATATATTAATGTTATAATGCAACACTTCGGCATTCTGTTATCACGCAGCTTGGTGAACTTCTTGTTTAATAACGTGTACACTGTGTGCTGGTCTCCTGTCTGCTGCTTTAACAGGTTTTGACAGTGATCACAGCTCCACTAGTTCCAACCGCGGTTACGTGGTTTGCTTTCTTGTTGCCTGACAGCGCATGACTCTTACGCTGAGAACCCGACCTTTTTCCAGATATTTTTGTCAGGACCAAAATCAATAAAACAGCAGAAATCTCATTTTTAGAAGCAAAGTTGTTCCACTGTTTATTTCCTGGTTAGTCGGTAAGGGGTCCTGAAAAGCCATGCCTACGAAACATCTGTCTCAGAAACGCTGGAATCACCAGCTGATCGGATCAGCAGTTAATCTTGAACACCGGGTCCACCCAGCGTCTACTTTTTATAAATGTCTATGTATGGGTCCACCGCTGCCAGCCATCTTTGGCGCATGCGCGTTTGGAGCAATCAGTGTTCGATTACCTTCCCCTGTGACGTCATTTCAGTATTTTTCTACTCGTACCCATAAACTTGAATTTGTCCTCACAGGGAAGACTTCGTAGTCATAGAAATTAGAGTTGCACTCACAACTTTTAGGTTCATACTCGTAAAAACAATCCTAACCCTAAATTTATCAAACTCCTGCATATGACAGCAGAATTTTGTGTACAAGTTTTTTATTAACATACAAATGTTTAACATTACGAATACGAATGGTTAGAATCGTGGATGAATATTTTTGACAGTAATCTTACTCCATACCTCTCTATCTCCCCACACATCCACCAACCATATCTCCAAAGTTCTGCTGAAGCTCAGCTTTCCCTCAGAAGAAGTGCCACCAGATGAAGGAGCCTTTTGAGAGACAGCTGGCATCGTGATTGGATGGTACTTTGGTCTGATCCAATCCAGCTTCAGCTCCAGAGACAGCAGGTGGGACGAGTCAACAGAGGCTGGGTGGACAAAGGCATGCAGTTGAGTACAATAAAGAAAACACCAGAAGAGGAGTGCAGAGGCCCAGGGCCAGAACAAACAGAGTAGCACAGTATGTCTCTGAGAAAACATCATAGTATAGCCTTTGGTATGAAAAACATCATCATATACATCGTATATTGTACAAATAACCAGTCAAAGGAAAGAGACATATATTGTAGAATTGTAGTAATTGTGGGCTGACTGATTTACTGATTGTCAGTTTTTACTCATTTACGGTAATAAATCAGTTTATAAATGGCACTATTTTGGCTCTAAACCTTTATCTACCTGTGGTCGCTCTGTCTTCTGGAGTGATTTGATTGGTTATACGTCACGAATAAAACTCCTTTAACTTAACATCTGTAAACAAATCCAAAATGTATCAAAAAAGTTTTGTTATAGTTTGTGTTCTTCTAAGTTTAACTCCAAGATTTTAAATACTTTCATTTACTGCAAATGAATATCTCCTCCAAATGTCTCACTAATAATCATTATCAACCTTAAAAACCCACAAAACACCCCTCTATACTCGACGACACTAACACAGTCCGGTTCCCCCTTCTATAAATCTGCTTGGAATCTTCCACTTCCTGTTTGTCCAAGTGGTCTTCTACCTGGACAGGTTTTGTTGGAGCTCATGCAACAAACATTTTGGGTAACTGCACTTTAATATGGATGGATGACACTGAATTAGAGTCTGTTTTAATGAGACTGAGTTCAGATGTGCAGCTCTGTCATTAAATAGGAAATTATTTCTCAGAATTCACAGAGAAAAGTCTGAAATGTTTGCTAGGTTAGCGTCCCACATGTTCTGTGGCTCAGCTAAAGCTAACTCTCTACAACTTCTGGATCTCTGTATTTGCTTGTTGTTAAAATATGTTGCTAGAGGTGCTGAAGCTCAGAAAGTCTGAGATGTTTGTTCAAAATCAGCTAATTCTCAAGTCTTATCTGAACTGTCCTCTTTTGTTTGAACTTTCCCTAAACTTAGCAGTTAATGACAGAGCAGCACATCCAGACTCAGGGGCTGTTTACACAAGGATGCTTGCAGGTGAAAACGGCAAAATATTTCAACAAAACACCCTACCATTTATACAAGGACGGCGTTTTGGGGGCTTGAAAACGCAAAAATTTGAAACCGGCCTCCAGAGTGGAAAAGTAGAAAACGCTCCGCTGTTACGTTTCCGTCTAAACAGCAAAACGCAAAACTTTGCCGAGATCTGACCACATCGCGCACGCGATTACGTCACATACGTGCTTTGGTTTGCCGGCCGGTACAAGGACGTAAACAAAGATGTGTGATTATTTCCATCCTTCCTACCTTCAAGCAACTCTGGCAGCTCTATGTACACTACAGGAGTCGTACCAACAAACGTACAGAATCTGTACAGATTCCATTCATGAACATTTACCGCGGCGGAGATCCGAAAAGGGAGATAGTAAGCATGCGCGTAGACATGGCAGAGTTTTATCACAGCGCCACCCAGCTGCCTGGCATGCATATCCAATCAAATTCCACACACTATAGAGTCACCGTATATACGCAGATTTCCTTCAAAACCGCTCGTCTAAACATGAAATGACAAGACGCTACTTTTGCGTTTTCTGTTAGGATGGTCCTCGTGTAAACGGCCCCTCAGTTTCTTTTATGTAGAGACTAAACTTCAGTGTCATTCATTGATGTTAAAGTGCAGTTTTTCAGATGTTTGTTGCACATGCTCCCGACCAAACCAGTCCAGGTGCAAGACGATGTGAAGAAAAGCTCCAGAGCTCCGTGATGAATGACCTGGCAGATGGTGAAAATAGGCTAGCGTTCTCGCACTAATGAAGCTGTTAGCACTTCCTGTCAAGCCGATCATTGGCTGAGGCAGCATCATCACATGACCACTGACTGCAAACGACCACGCCTAAGGCAATTACGTCCCCTAGAGGCCCAGGTGGTTCAAACAAATAAGTGAAAGTTACAGTGCACTCCCTGCCTGGCATTATTATGAAATTGCCACAATAACTGATTAGCAGAACATATTAATATCTGATCTCCTGGAGACAACGGAAGGATACTGTCTGAGGGGGGGCTGGAGATGGTCTGATTCTGGGTTAAAATGCCAGAGCTGATTTTTTGCCCCCGTGCACCCCTGCCTATGGGTGACATCGCAGAGGATCCATCGATCCTTTTCTAGCCTGCAGTCTATGGTTGTAGGCATGCAAGATAAAGAAAAATGAAAATATGGTACAAACTTAGGATAAATAAATTTACTCTGGTGCAGATGATAAAAACAAACTGAGTCTTTGTTCTTATTCCTGTTTTCTCCCACACACGTATAGTTCATGTTCAACCTGTGTACCTGGGGAGTAATTTCATCTGTTTACTTGTTACATTTTTTTTTTTTGAGTTACCTGGCACTACAGGACCCTGCAACTGATGGAATACTGGGAAGAAATAGAAAACACCCAAGAGTTATCCCTTAATATTTGGACCCAAGAGTGGTGGGGCTCTGAGAACAGCAGAATCTTGAATATGAAGCGCCTGGCAACCCTGTGATCTGGCAACCCTGGGGGCAGCTCGTCACTTCCACTACCACGATTTCAATATATATATATATATATATATATATATATATATACATACACACACACACACACACACACACACACACACTACTGTTTAAAAGTTTGGGGTCATTTAGAAATGTCCTTATTTTTGAAAGAAATGATTTTTTTCAATGAAGATAACATTAAATTAATCAGAAATATAGTCTTGACATTATTAAAGTGGTAAATGACTATTCTATCTGGAAACAGCTGATTTTTAATGGAATATCTCCATAGGGGTGCAGAGGAACATTTCCAGCAAACATCACTCCTGTGTTCTAATGCTACATTGTGTTAGCTAATGGTGTTGAAAGTCTAACTGATGATTAGAAAAGTCTTGTGCAATTATGTTGGCGCATGAATAAAAGTGTGAGTTTTTATGGGAAACATGAAATTGTCTATGTGACCCCAAACATTTGAACACCCAGAAACCATAAAATGTTACATTAGTAAACTGTATCCTACAGGGAGCAACAGTAGGGATGGAGATGGACTGTTAAATCTTTTGGCAGCAGCTCCCACCATCATTGCTTGTCCATAATTGACACTTCAGACCCGATAAGGAAGGTTTAAATCCTGCTTAGTTAAGCTTTAAAGAGCTGCTTGTTCACTCTAAAAGAAGGGCTGCAATACACAGTTCTCCTTTCTTATGATTTAAACTAGGGCTGCAACTAATGAATATTTTTAATTCCTGGTTTGAAGATTATTTTTCAATTAGTCACTTAATTTTTTGTCTATAAAATCTTAAGAAACAGTGAAAATACCCCCAGTCTGTTCCCAGAGCCCAGGGTGATGTCTTCTGATTGCTTCTTTTGTCCTAAAACCCAATTACATTTTTTTGCAGGACATTAAACAGGGAAAAACAGCAAATTGTTACATTTGAGGGGCAGGAACAAAGCAACGTTTGACATAGTCCAACGGTTTGACTCATCATGTTTATACTAGCACTGAATGAAATGTGTAGAGGTCACTCGTTGAACACCCACAGAAAATTAGAATCTACTTCTGAAAGGACCCAAAAACTCACATTGAACTTAAAAACTGTGGATGTCATTAAACTTTATCTAAGTGTCAAATAAGCTTTACTCTAAACATTCATCAGTCTCAGCAACACTTAGTGCTAAATGAGAATGCTAACAGAGTGGGTCAGGCTGGTGTGTAGTTCTCCTGCTGAACATCAGCGTGTTAGCGTTGTTTCTGTCAGTATATTACCACGGTCATGTTAGCATTTTACCACAGGTACATTAGGTGTAACTACATGCTTCACTTACACTCAGCATCGTAGCTAATTTCTCAAAATGGCTGTAATATTGCTACTAAAAACTTACAATTGCCTAAAAAAGTGTCTTTGCCGAAAAGGACAATTATATGATGAAAATAAAACTATTTAAAAAAAAAAAACTATTGACAACATAACTCAAATAGCTAACAGGTTTTATTGTGGCAGCCCTATAGGCTATAACAGGTCATTTTAAATTATTATAGCTGAGTCTAATTATCCATAATTAAAATGATGTCAACATTATCATTTTGACTGGTCGTAATTACAATATCAATTTTTATTCCACATAACTATAATATCATTCTGACGAGAGATCTCTCTAATACATTTTTGACCATTTAAAATAACATCTAAAGCACCATTTGCCTAGTCTGAATTGTTGTGATGATGCCAACATGTTTGAACAGTGTTAGCAGAAGTAATGCAGTAGTAGATTGTTAGATAATGCTGTGAAATAGCAAGACCTTACCGGCAAGAAATCTGAGGGAATTAAGAGCTTCATTCCACTGACATTTGTGGTCAATATTTCCCAGAGCTTTGGCCTCAGGCTGCTGTGACATGGTGGTAAAACAGCTGGCATATGTGGTTAGCAGGTGCAGCTCCATAATATGTGTGGAAATCAAGCTCATCCACGTTCCACTTGCTGTCGAGTCTGACGTAGCTACTGAAATATCTGCAACGTCATTTTGCCTTGTCAAAACTCTCAAGATATCTCTAATTGCATTTTGCTTCAGCAGAATTTCAATTTGAGATATTTACATCATTCTGACTAGTTCAAGCTTAATTTAAGATAAGAACAATGTAGATGTGTTGAATTGAGGAGAATTAAAGATATCTTAAAGTTAAATTGTGATGAGTTGGAATTAAACTGTAGATATTTGAAACTGTAATTGCAACCAATGATTAATCTACTGTCCAACTGAATTTTAGATATCTTTAATGAGAAACCCCATACACATGAGTGGGAAAAGTGACATCATTCATCCTGGAAGAATGACAATGTGAAGATCTGAAATTTTTAGACTATTGAATACAATACATGATCCAGTAAATATTAAATATTAAAACAGGCTTGTCATACTGGGCAAGTTCATCCTTGTTCCTGCAGAGACTGCAAATTAAGAACCTCAGCAAAGAGTCTATGCCTATATAGTGCTTTTTTTTTTTTTTTTTTTAACTCAGTGGTGTTCAAAGTGTAGAATGTTAGTTTTTCCTGTAAATGATGACCATCTATTTTTTGTGGTGGAACAACCTTTTTAAAGACGGGTGCTGTGACAGGCCTCTGGGCAGATCAATGTAGGAATCTGATGGGCGGAGTTAGATCACCGTAGGGATCCAGGTTACCTGCTTTGGCCCCATTGTAAGACAAGAAGACAGTCAGCCAGCATCACTCCCTCTCTGGTCTGCTTTTGTTTGGTCTACTTTTTAATCCTGTTAATTTACTTCTTAGCTCTGTTAAAATCACATTTAGTCACAATTCGTGTGTGTTCTCCTCTCCTTTGTCCAGCTTTGAGCCAGGTTAGAGGTAGTGTTAGGATTGTGATATTATATTTGTAAAACTTTACCAGATTCATGAAAAGCATATTTTATTTCTGTCACGCCAATGCAGTTTAAAGTGTATATGCTCATAAGCAAGCTTAAAAAAAACAAAAACAGCTAATTATAAAGCCAATTATAGTTAGTTATGTGAAATTAAACCATTTTTTCCCACTTTCATTTTGAAAATTTTTCAATAGATAGTGTTCTGCAGAACTACAGTATTGGCTCAATTTTTGAGTAAATTTCACTTAACCCCCCAAAATCTTCTCACTTAATTGAAAAATAACTTCAGGAAAAAAAGTCAAAATTAAATTAATATTGTTATTATTAAAAGATTCATATTTTTCTCAAAAACATGGTTGAAAGTTTGGACACACCTTCTCATTCAATGCTTTTTATTTATTTGTATTATTTTCTGCATTTTAGTTTAATACTGAAGATTAACACTTTTTTATTTACAACATAATTCCATATGTATTCTTTTTAGTTTTATCGTCTTCAGTATTGATCTGCAATGTATAAAATAATTAAATAAAAACTACTCAATGAGAAGATGTGCCCAAACTTATGACTGGTAGTGTGTATGCCACAAGCGTTGGCCCCCATAGAAAATGCAAGAATATTGAAAACGGCTGAGGTTTGTTGTGTCGTGGAGTCGGAAAGTCACTGAAACGAACGTGATGCCACCTATATCACTTCAAGATGTTTGGGAGAGTTGCCAGACAGCCTCTGCTTTCTGTCAACAATAGCTAAATTACCCACAGTTTGCCAAATGTCAGTGGGATTTTTACTGTGGCTGGGTTACCTGGCCAGATGGCAGCAAAAAAGCACTTTCTGGCGAAAACATCAAAGGCGGATTTGGCAGAGACACACAGTCACAGAGACAAGCACTTCATATTCACTGTGAAGCGTGATTGTAGATCTTTGACACAGTGGGAATGTTTTTCTTCCGAAGGTCACGTGTAACTGGAAATGACAGAGGTATGGCTGCACCTCATCATCATTCTGCAATAGAGGGAAACATTCTGCTTGTTTGTTTTCCTCAGTCCCTATCAGTCGTCCGGGGCAGCGCTAAGCCCAGGAAGCAGCAATGGTGCTCCTGTACAACAGTGACACAAGAGCATTTGTATTCAGGGGTGTGATTCCTGCTAAAAAGGAGTAATTCACCAAAAGCACCGAGCAACTTACTGCCCAATCTAAATATTTGTTGAATCTTGATATATTCAGCGTGTTGGTTGCTTTTGGGAGGTTGTTTCCCGTATTGATAGGGATTTTCAAAACAGTCACATGCAGGTAACAGGAGGGAGTAAAAAGCCATGTGAAATGCACAGAGGAAATTGCAGACATATGACTAAAGTCGACATTGAGCAAGTCATACTAGGATACATGGTATCCCCATACACTCATGGACCCAATCAACTATCATCCATTATCTATACACTGCTTCATCCTCATTAGGGTCGGGTGGAGTCCATCCCAGCCGACTTAGGGTGAAGGTAGGGGATATTCTGGACAGGTCGCAAGTCTATCACTGCGCTACACACAGAGACAAACAATCACGCTCACATTTACACCTACAGACAATTTAGAGTTACCAATTAACCTCAGCATGTTTTTGGATTGCTGGAGTACCTGGAGAAAATCCACACATGCACAGGGAGAACATGCAAACTCCATGCAGACAGATTCCAGGAAGGCCGTGATGGAAATTGGGGATCATCTAGTTGTAAGCGAAAGTGCTAGCCACCAAGTCACTGCGCAGCCCATCCAGTGTGACGTCAGGAGGGTTACAATGGGCTGTGGCCGGACCACGCAGCAGGACAATTAACTGAAACACGACTCAAGATCGGCAAAAAAAATGTTCACACCAGGCTAAAGGTTTTGCCATCGAAGACGTCCTTCAGTCAGAACCCAATAGAAGATCTGAGGGATGAACTGAGGAGAACCCACAAGCATTGACCTCAGAATCATAAGGGTGTGAAGAGATTCTGTTTGGAGGAATGCTCTCGGACCATGTGATAGATGTGCACCAACCTCATCGCCTTTAACACAAAAGGAGGCTGTACAAAATATTTAATGAAGGAGTGCCATTAATTGCAGCACACCTTAGACAGTGGATGAACCCTCCACAAAGTCGCCCATAGGAAACCAACCCATTGATACTCATTGAAGCGGCTCTGGCAATCATCATTTGTCAAGTTTTTTTTTTTCCAAAATTGGTCAAAGAGGTGAAGTAGTGGAGGTGGACCATACTGTAGGTCGTCCTGTTACAGTGGCCTGTAACTCAAAGTGGCACCAGGCTGTAAGCATTTATGCTGTAAAGTTGGACATTTCAACATGTAAGTGTATGGGGATTGACTCTTTGTGGAACCAGCCTCCAGCAGATATTAAGTTAAAGGTTAGCCTGAATGAAAGCATCTCTTATTGTTCACTGAACCACAAAATGCAGAAGCAAAGGCAGAAGAAAAGGTGGCTCTTGTGCCAGGTAAGCAATTTATTATCTTGTCAGCGTGTGCCATCTTTGAGTCCAGCACCCACTTCTTACAATACATCCATCTTTGGCGTCGAGCGTAGCTACAGAATGTAGATCTGCCACCATATGTGAAAAGTCTCGCTCATAATGACAAACTCACAGACTCAACTCCGCAGTTCGTCGCAGGCTCTTTTAGCTCATTATTGGAGGTTTCTGCACAGCCTGCACATATTTCCCTCAGGGCTTGGTGGAAAGCAGAGCAGAAAGGAGACTGAAAATTGGACTTTGTTGGCCATTACTGTTCCAATAAATACTAACATTGCTAACGTGTTAGTCATGTCAACTTTACAAGGCAAAAATGTGTTGCTGGTTACGTTTCTAAGTTTTATCTGTGTGGAATCCTACAGAAGAATTCAGCTGTTCCTTCTTTGAGTGTGTGAAAAAGGCTCATTTAATGTATGTGTGTAGAATTGCTAACATGGTTGTTGCAACACAGCTGTAGAGCTGCTTTTTGGTGGCTGTGTTGCCTCTCTGTGGCCAATAAACAAATATATGCAACTTTAAGTATAGAGCTAATTAAAAAATTGATGTAGAGCAATTGTATTCAGTGGAGGATGTGAAAACGGGCATTTTCTTTGACCTTTTGTGTCACTTTGCAAGCCAGTAATATGTTAAATATTTGTAGGTTTTAGATTATTATGCCATTCTGCTGACAAATTTAATGATTTTTTACCTTTGGCAGATAGAAAACAGGTCTTTTCTTTTTTTAAATCATTTGGCTGCCCCAACTGGCTAAAAACAAATGAATGTAACTTTAAATGAAATGCTTGTGAAATCTGATACATTTTCTTTCTTTATTAAATGACTGACTTTGTTTCATGAAGGTGAACATTTCCAAACATAATATTTCAAATGTTTTAGAATTCTGCTGAGAAATTTGACAGCTTCTACTTTGAATGAATACAAAATATATTTTAAAATATTTGTTGTATGTGTGTTTACTATTTGACAATCTGTCAGAGGTGATATCAACTCTTTTTCAGCTTTTTGCGGCACCAAGTCTAAAAACAAATAACGCATGTGCTGAAAATCTAATTCTAATACATTTTCCAGTTTTCTAGTGAAAAAAATTTAAACTGCTAGAATGTTACGATGTAAACTTTGCAAGGCAACAGTATGTCAAATGTTCTCATGTTTTATGCTGCTGTGAACAAATTTTGCTTTGGATGTGCAAAAAATGTTATTAAAAAAGATTTTTATGTGTCTCAACTGTCTGCCTACTGCTCCCATTTCCCATAACATAATTGATAATGTGTTTTTTCAGTTTTTTCAGCTGCATGAAGTGACGCAAACATAAACCATATCAGCTTTTATCTTTTCTTAATGTGCCACTCTCTGTAGTTTAAGTGCTGTTTAAATGCTGCTGAGAATTCTATCCTGAGAAAAGTAAAGTTCTGGAGTAAACACCAAGAGGCAGCTTATTTGTGTTTCTGAGTCTGTTTTCTTCTTCTTATGCAATAGATGGAGCTCGAAGCATCCTGCCTTTAGATTACACTGATGTCACGCTAGTGGCTCTGTTCTCAGCTAAACCCACCGCAGCCGAGGTGATACGGACATGTCAGCCGTGTTGGCCTCTATTTTACCAACCTTTCAACCCCTCAGGGGCCTGACACATTACAGACATGTAACTGATGCTTGTGCTCCGCCCATTCTCTTTATCTTGTGCACAACATGTGAGGGAACCAAATCTATAGCCTATGGAACACAATTGTAATTTACTGAGACGTGTCCTCTCCTCCCACACCACACAATGACCCCTGTAGTTCGCTTTCTCAACCGTTTAGCCCCCCCTCTCCGGCTCCCCAGCACATTCAGCTGCTGCTATTTTCCCATTTGTGCACCGCATACACTCCTATAATCAGCTCATCTAGGTGTCTATTTCAGCCCTCTGGTTTGTGTATTTGCCTGTCGTTGCACTTGTATAATTCAAATCCTTGTGCATTTCCCCTTATGCAGCCTGTCTGTGAGTGTTAGGCGCTACAAGAGGGAAATGTAATAACCAGCGAGCCCCGGTGCCCTGTCAGCACGGCTCATCCTCCAGAGAGGCTTGCCCATCATGGGCCGCGGCGGCACAGATTATGCTTTACACCGCAATAAGCCTGACACATGGAGGAGTGAGAGATTACAGCAGCAGACTATTTCCGCCACCTATTAATGCAGCTGTAAACCTCATCCGCAGTTTGAGGCCGTAGTGGAGTGAACACACAGCGCCCTCTGCTGGTGAAACACAGAAACAGCCACTCACGCTTGTTTTTTGTTTTTGTTTTTGTTTTTTGCTCTGTTTTAATTCAAACACATTACAAAGTCAGTATGCAAATACCCTCATTTGTTAAATTAAATTATTGGAAAAGCACAAGTCTTGAACAGGTCTTTGTTGATGTTAGCTGTAACAAGGAGCTTAAATGAATCCATGTTTGCACCTTAAACAGAGACCCATCTCTTCACCTTCAAAACTAATAAATAAGACACTACTTTACAAGTGTAAAATACAGGCAAGTTTGACATTAAGTATATATATGTGTGCTTTCATACCCTGACTTACACAATCAGCCCAGTAGCTCACACTATCTATGATACTGAGAAAAAGCAATCGGTGTGTACAACGGAGGAATAGTGGAGAAACTATCAGGCAGTAAGAAACAACTGAGAATAAGTGCATAAGTGATGCAGTTCCAGTGAGGAGTTCAGTCTGTTTCCATTCACCTCTGCACAGGCCATATTCTGAAGAAATGTCAAGAGAGCAGGCAGCATCTTCCGTCGTCCTACAAGGACGTCACACAGTGCAAAAACAATACAGCTTGGGTACAACACAACAGACAGTGCAATTAATCCCAGCCTCAGGTAACGCCAACACTGTTACTGGTAATGAGTCTGAAGCACAGCAGAGACCTCCAGCCTGCTGCTACTGAATCTGTAATAAGAGGATGTGAACTGACAAATCATCAGCACCATTATTAAAGCTCCACACGCTGACTCCTAGAGTTACGGTGCATTCGCTTGTCCTCAGGTTGTTCATGGAGGCTGAGAGGAAAATTCTGATTTATTACAACTTGTGGTCCCATTCTCTTAGGTTTGGCCATCATTTTAAGTCCATCAATAGAATTATAATATGCAACTGTACTGATGATTCATAATTTGCTTTGGTCAATTGTAGAGCAAAAAAAAAATCCTAACATTTCCTGTTTCCATCTTTGAAAAAGCAATGATTTGCTGCTCTACCAAGCTGAATGTAAATATAAAAGTTAAATACGTTCAATAAACTGAAAATGAGCTGGCAATTTCAAAGCATAACCTTCAACTCTAAGTCACGATTAAATAAGCTGACATTTTCAACATGTTCGCACATTTTATATTACATTTGAAATTAACTGACAAAATAAACTGCAGATTACAGAAAATGAAAAACATCTAAAGGGAATGAGTGGATGGAATACAGTACAACCATCTGGACAGAGATAGAGAACACGCAAATGTCATTTTCTGCTACATAGACAGCTGGTGTACTCTTGTGTGGCCTCAAATTTTGGGCTGCATGCAGATGCTGTGGACACACTGATGCAGAATCAAGGGATTTACCTTGACAGAGCACTAGGTTTAAATGAGGAGATGTTCACACATTAACCAGAAATGATCTAAACCTGAAAATGTATTTGCACCACAGACAGTTTCTGTAAGAATAACATTGTTGTGGAAAACTATCAGCACCAAAATAAACACGGATTTTTAAGTGTGAACCTGGCTCAACTGCCAAGGTTGGAGCCAATCAAGTGGCTGCGTCAGTGTTTTGGCATCTGGTAAACCTTTAAATTCCTCAATAAATGAAATAATCCTCTGCTTCTCAAACCGGACCTCTAGGACCCACCCATACAGCCCTGTGTTAAACAAAGGGATGTAGTATTTTGTTGAGTAAGTCCAAAGTTGACCGTGTTTTCTTTGCCTGTGTCCTTATGTCTGTGCTGTGGGCGTGGTATGCTTTACAAAGCGCTAACCAGCCACTGAGCCCTGCCTCTAAGGCCGCCACTTCGGCCACCAGTCACCTTCAGTTACTCCTAGCCTCAGTCCATCAGACATGCTCTCGATCTGCCCCGCCTCCCTCCTCAGTCTGCTACACCATCAGCTTCCCTCAGTTCTCTGCCTTGGCTCAGTTATCTTCATCCCAACCAACCTCCATTCCCCACCTCACAGACTTTAAACTAAGCCTGTTCTTTTCTTGATTCTGGTATTTCTTTTCCCCGTTTCGGTTCTCTTATTTGATCATAAATAGCTTGTTTACTAACCTTCCTCCAACAAAGTAACAGTTCAACTCTTTCAGCCTCCTTAAACTTTTTAGTTTTTTTGATGTTAGCTAGTTGCTTAAGTAGCCCTGCAGCTGTAGTACTTTGTGTGCTGATAACATTCTTAAGTTCAAAATCTCCATCTGTAGCGTTTGGACTTCTGTCTGGAGTCCATATATTAGGAACCGACATTGGTAATGAAGCATCACGCACAGAAAAACTACAACAGTATGTAGAGTGGGTCAGTTCCAAAGCCTGTAAACTGTGATGGAAGTTTCTGTCTGGGTAAAAACTTCGTATAGTTATCACAGGAGTGTGAATAAGGCCAGTCTGATCACCTGACTGCTCGGCTTTTCGTGATGTCTTCATATTCCAGTGTTTCAGAAGCTAGCATCACCTAAACAAATGAGGGCCAAAGCTACAAAAACAGGAACCAAGTTGTCATAAACTAGAATTATCCTTCAAATAAAAAACAGAGAGAAGTATTATTAGTATACTCTTTTCTCTTGATGCCTCTTTGTTTCTCTAAAAATAAACAAATTGGGAGGAACTTGTACAAACACACCAAAACAGGAAAAATGGCTACCCTAGTGCTTGGTCTGAGGCCAAAGCAATTCGTGGATTTGGAAATTCTGTGTATTTACAGTTTCACAAGTCCATGACAGCTCAATCTCTGAGTTCATACCTGCTGTGCTGAATAAGACAAGACTGTGTCTCATTTAAGTTTGTTTTCTTCCTGAGTATTATCCTCTATCACCACTATCTGCACCCCTGACAACTGTCCGCTGGCATCCAGCTGCAACCCCTCAACCCCCTCAGTCTGCGCCTCCTGAATTTGGCACTGCGTCTCCTCTGCCTCTGCTGCCATTGTCACCTCCATCCCGCTCTGGACCACCATGGTGGCCCCATCTCTGCCCGACTCTCCTGTCAGCTGCAGTTCCATCACCCCCACTGCCTGCTCCACCGGCGCTGGGTTGATCTCGATGACTGTGTGCTCTTGGCCGCCCTCCACCTCGCCCTGCATCACCTCCTGTTGTACCAGCATGGTGCCGTCCACCACCTGGCCCTCTATAGGAACCACCTCGGTACCGCCAGCCTGCTGGCTCAGGTGCACTAGCTCTAAGGGGCTCACCATTGTGCCCAGCTGGCTGGAGTCCTGCATGGCAGTAGTGCCCACCAGTGTGAGGCCAGAAGATGGGTGCAAGGTGATTGTGTCCGCCTTTCCGTCTCCAGCCACCATGTAACGGGTGAAGAGCTGCGAGCCGGCGGGTAGCAGGGTGACTGTGTTGGAGGACTGGGCCAGAGAGGCCATGGGCAGACCTGCCACTGTGAAAGGCTGCCCCACAGAAGACAGCGAGATAGGGGACAGAACAGTGAACTGCTGGGGCTGCAGCGCAGCCTGCTGGTTAATTGGAGAAGTCAGGAGGGTGGTGGTGGATGCGGGCCGCTGGAGACGAGGTCGCTTGGTTTGGCGTTTGGTAGGAGTTTTGTTTTTGGCAGGCTGTGGGCAGGACAGAAGAGCTCGCACCTGCTGCTGCTTCCTTTGTTCTTCCAACTGCAACTCCAGGTCTGTAGAGACACAACAGGACGGACAATGAGGGCACAGCGACCAGTTAGAAATCATTGCACATTCTTTTTTTTTTTGGAGCCACATTTTTCCAAGATTAGATTTTGCAGGTTGGAATATTGATATAAATATTCATCAGATATGCTGGGAACTGAAGCCAGCAGATGTCAAACCCAATCTCAAAACACAAATACTGACTCAACAAAATAAAAAAACAAAACCCTGGTAATATGATTAAAAAAAAATGAGTGGAAGAAAAAAATATCGACCTAAGAATTTGGATTCTTATCTTCAATGATTCAGAATTGAATCACAAATGATAAAAATGAGCTGTTGATACTTAATAATATTATGTTGAACAACTCTAGCCGAGTGCAACACTAGAGCGAGAACATGCTAAAGATAACCTGGGAGTCATCTTCAAAGCATTTGGTGTATTCTGGAATAAAACCTCCTAACTCTAATTAAATTCTGAATGCTTTACGCTCCTGTCACATTTTCCCTGTATTATAAAGTACTGCACCTGTTTAGAGACAGCACAACCATGGTAGAAAGAACTTCAAAATGTCTTTTGTGGTGTATGACAGTTATATGTGTCATAATCATAAAAAAAGAGAAAAAAGTGGAACATAAAAGGATTCTGATTTTATGATGTCTGACTCTGATAAATGGTGACATTTTTTGTGATTTTATAAAATACCTTTTAAATTTGTCAGTACTTTTTTGGGTTCAAAGAATTCATGTTTTTTGTGAATACTTTGTATTCCATCACCTGCAGGCTAAAGTAGAGCAGCAAACTTTAGCAGTAACAAACCCAGACCAACCAACCAACACACACTGCAGCACTTAAAAAAAGAACTTCAACCAGCTCTGCTGAGCTGAAAAAATAACTCATTCCATATAGTGTGTATCATTTCAAAAGCCTGGTGATGGCTTTCTCAAGCATTAACGCTACAGCAGAGAGGCTTTTTTCCACTGCTAGAGATATACAGCCAGCAACACAGTGGACTACTCTGCTCCTGCTCAGTGAACTGGAATAAGAGCCAAAAAGTACTGCACCTCTTTGTATTTACTGAAGCAACTTTGAATTGATTTTGAATCAAATCACAGAGAATCAGAATAAAAGCTGAATAATGACACTGCCAAAGAGCCTCACTAACCCTAACCCTAACCACAAACACTCACCCCTGATTGCAAAGAAAGAAAACCCACCCACTGACTTTGTTTAGTAATCTGTATAATACAGTCTCTGTTGTTCACAGTGCTTCTTCATGATCACAACTTTCATCATAACACACTTACTCGTTCTCGTCCCCTAAACTCACTGTCTGCTCCAATCTTCTACAAAACCTTCACTGACAATAGAGAACTTGTTGGTGATAAAGACCACTCTGTTGAGGAGTTTGTCAGTGCTTTAAACAACTTCTGCATCGATATTCTGAACTCAGTAGGTGCAGTCAGATTGAAAATGTCAAAACCCTCCTCTCTGGCCTGGATAAACCAGAAGGTAAGGAGGATAAAGAGACAATACACAAAGCCAAAGACGAAGCGGAAGAAGGACAGACTCAGCACTTGTCTTGCTGATCTGAAAATGTTAAAAGTTCAATTACCAGCATAAAATCAAAAAAGTTAGAAACGTATATTTTTCTGCCCTCATTACAAATCATGGTTATAGTTCCAGAATTCTCTTTACAACAGTTAAATCGGTATTAAGTCCCCCACCTACTCAGCCTGTTCAACCCACCTCTGAGAAATGTGAGCAATTTCTCAGTTGTCTTGGAACAAAAATGAAGGAAATCTGCCAACAATTCCACACTGACTTCAGAGAGGCTGACTTTGACTCATGCTCATTCACTTTTATGAGATTTCTCTGTTCACCCTGAGTACTCTCTGTCTTCTGTAATTTCCCCATCTCATTTTAAACATGCTATTGTTTTTGCCCCTATAAAGAAGCATTTCTCGACCCCACTGTTTTAAGTAATTTTAGATCATTTTTTCCCAAGATTTTACAAAAAGTCGTGGCTACTCAGCCATTTGCTTTTATAAATGAAAACCAGATTTTAGAAAAATTCCAATCTGGTTTTTGCAGCCTCCCAAGCACAGAGACCAGTCTGGTGAAGGTTTCTAACGATCTGCTGCTTGCAGCCGATTCCAGTTTGTTTTACATTTTAATCCTCCTTGACTTCAGCTCAGCTTTTGATATGGTGGACCACAATGTTTTAATCAGCTGTCTGAAGCACAACGTTGTGGCATCAGTGAAATGGCACTGGACTGGCAGCAAACGCATGTTCTGTCTCGCCTTACCGCTGTCACTGGAAGTCAAAAAATCTTCTGCAGTCAAATGATTCGAAATCGGAGGTTGTCATAACTACACCCCCTGACCCCAGCACTACCAGTATTAAAAATCTCTTCAAGTCTGGATGACCATGGGGTCATTTTTGATTCAGAACTATCTCTTGATGCACAGGTGACCAAGGTTGTAGAATCCTAATTTGCTCCATTGGGACAATTGACACAACTGACAAAAGTTGGACCGTTCCTTTCTCCTCCACTTTTTGAAGTCTTTTATCTCCTCCAGACTCGACTACTGCAATGCACTTTACTCTGGTATTAGCAAGAGAAACATTCAAAGACTGCAATTATTTCAAAATGCTGCTGCCAGGTTTTTGATACGTACAAAGACGAGTGCCCACATTACAACAGTCCTTCACTGGCTACCTAAGAGTTTTAGAATTGATTTTAAGATTTTAATGCTTGTTTTTAAAGATTTGAATGGCTGGGCTCCTGCCTATATCCAGGAACTACTAATTCTCATTCATTCTACTAATTATTATTGTAACATGTCATAGTTTTGAGATTCATTTCAGCATATAGTGATGCAAAATTACATTCAGTATGACTGATTATCAGGAATTAAAATGTTACTAATATTACTCCCATTAATCCTAATCCACTCTCCACTAATTTCTGTTTTCATTTTGCACAATATTCACATACCGAGCTTTGCAAAAGTTCTGTTACACGGTTTCATGATCTTTAGAGACGTTTACATGTCGGAGTGAAAAATTCCATTAAATAAACTGAAAGTTCTACCTTATAGGCAGGTGTCCTTAATACAATTTTTTTCTCCGGTGAAGTTGTATCAAGATGGAAGTCAAAAGAGTTGAGATATCTGCTCTCCTTCATGCTGACAGAACCAAGCAGCTGAACATCAGCCGGATGACTGTCCAAAGAGTCGTGGAGAGGCTGAAGAATGGTGAAAATCTTTCAGTGATCTTTCAAGAATGATGAAGACCTGAAAGATCTTCACCATTCTTTAGCCTCTCCGCGACTCTGTGGACGGTCATTCGGCTGATGTTCATCACAAAGGAGAGCAGATATCTCAACTCTTTTGACTTCCATCTTGGTACAACTTCACCGGAGAAAAAAAAATTGTATTAAGGACACCTGCCTATAAGGTAGAACTTTCAGTTCATTTAATGGAATTTTTCACTCCGACATGTAAACCTCTCTAAAGATCATGAAACCGAGTGTAACAAAACTTTTGCAAAGCCCGGTATAGTGTACGATATGAAAGCTGCATAAAGTATATCAAATTGATTTGGGTTCTCAGGATACTTAAGGCAAACCAAATCTACAACGGAATCAGTGGTTCCTGGAATATTTTTCCCAATTCAAGTTCTTCTTTCCCTTTAGTCTTAATTGTCAGTGATGCTAATGCTTAAGTTGTGGTGTGGGGCATAGGTATAAACATAAAAAACATTTGAGCATGGTTAAATTGATGCATTGCTTTTCCTCTCTCTGCCTAAAATACAAACGGGGCTGTTGAAGCTTCGTGGTGCAGGTCATTTATTCTCCATCAGGGTTCAGCATAAACAGACTTTTCACTTGCTTTCTTGTTGTGTTAAAAGGGCTGCGAGGTTAATCGAAATACAATCGCTGTCTTGATTCGGACCCCTGAGCAGTCTCATTTTTACGCTACCATGATTCTGCCGTGTTTGTATTAAGTGGGAGACCTGCTGCGACCAAACAAATGCTCCTAATTTCGCCCTAAACTGCATCAACAAATGACAAGTTAGTATTACTCCTTCTGACAAGCTGTGGACAGGGTAATAAATCAGACACAAAACGAAACCCAGTGACGATAGAAAAAAGACATAAATTTATCCCTTGGTTTGGTTATCATCTGTATTTTCCCATCCTCATCGTGCTCAATAACAGAGATGGGGAGCAGTGGGTGTCATCACTTATTTAAATGTCAGCATAATCAATCACACGTCATTGACTTGCATTTCGGTTCATTTCATCGTGGAGATATGCAAATGAGATTAAGTATACTGTGAATTTGGATGCACTTCATCTTTTTAGATGATGCAGGGATTATTAAATAATAATTTTATCTGCACCGTGGTAATGACTGTTGGTTAGCAGAGTAGTCTATTTATGAGCTGTAATCATAAATCACAACAGTTCCAACATCAAACAGAAGAACAGCATGTAAAATAGAAGAACAGTACAATCAGACATATAGATCCTCTTCACATATGCCATTAATATGTGTCTTGGATAATCTAATCACAAGTGGACAGCTCCAGTACAGAAATGCACATTGTCAGTTGGAGACACCACGGACGCCTAGTTGCCATGATTATACTACTTTTCCAATCTCCTAAGTAGACTCTCTTGCATACAGCAGTAGGTCATATATATGTATTCTGTACATTTACACAGTTGCTGAAGAAGTGCACTACTACCCTTGCAAACACAAATTTTGCGCTGCACATAGACATATACAGGGTGTCCACACAGCTACTTGTTTACTTGAAAAGATGACAACATTTACGTCACATGGACCCTGGTGGACAACTATAACATCAGCATTATGGAGTTGATGTCAGGTGACTAGGTTGTCTTTCAATGTGAACCAATACACATTCGCCACGGTAAGAATGTCGTCACATGTGGCCAAAATTACCTCCAAACACGACTGGAGCAACCACATCCCAAAGCATCATGAACGTGTTTTGGTTACATTTACACTGATACTTTGGCTTGGCTCAACCAAGACCTGTGCTAATGTCATGTGTCAACAGGGCTGTATTTGCATATACAAGTAAAATTAATGCTGTTGAGGCATCCGCAGAGAAATCATCATAGAGCTACAGTGGCACAATACTGCCAATTACATTCGCAATTACCTTATGAGCCAGACACAATACAAGGCTATTACATATTATATTTTGTTTGAAAAAAGTATTCATCTTGTGTCTAAATATCCTCTGTAAATACAGCATAAATTACTAAGTGGAAAAAGCAGGCCGATCACAGTTGTAGTGGTCTGCGATACCGCGAGGGGAAATTATTCGAGATGTTAACAATTATTGGTTAGTGATTATTTGCTGGTAACAATTTAACCATATATTAGTTGATAAGGTAGAAAACACGGCAGAAAATGGAAAATGTATTGTATATTAGCTGCAATACCTCATTACGCATTCGGGTGGTCTCTTATTTTTTAACCCTGGAGCGACCTGAGGAGGGGTCATTTGTCTGCCAACAGTTCTATGTAGGCAAGCAGAGAGCCCTGCAGGAGTTTAGCTTGTGAAGTAACACCATGAGACGGTTTCCTGTGATGCTTAACACCTACCACTCAGAGCTCCAATTTTGAAGGCATTTAAAATGCACTATAACACTGTCACTGTGACCTGGTATATGCTGAGTGACATATAATATGACAAGTTATTGGCACATCGAAGATCACTACATTCAAGGAAGATATGACATTTATGACATTGAACTGCATCACCTGAGTTCGTTTTTTTAAACGATGAAGCCAAATTTGATTGGTAAAGCCGCATATTGTCAATAAAGAATGGGGAAGTACACAGCAGGCTACAGCATGGGTATATGGCTATGCTGTACCTATGGCATAAACGGAAGCATAAATCAAGCACGATGGTCAAATAATGCTTTGTACATTTTACAAAAGGCAAACGTCAGCCAGTTGCATTTTCCCTCATAATGAACGCAGAAAAACACCCAAGGAAAGAGATTACGCTGTAGAACCGTGTCAGTGTTTATTCCTGAGGTGTACTGTGCAGAGTGGGAAGACAGATCCCAGGATTTCTGGAGAAATGAAGACTTCCTACTGTGTTTGGGCTCTGCTGATGGAAAACTTGCATAAATAAAAGCTCATCAAGCCTGGCAGTAATTACTTAACTTACAACTCTTTTAGTGAAGAATTACAAAGGTGTGGCTGACAAAGGATCTCCTCATAGCTAACATTTGCTTTAAGCACCACTTGTGTTCCTGACACATGAGTTTGTAGCATGGACAGACTACCATGGATGACTAAATTTACGTCACATGTACTCCTGTGGAGGTGGAAAGCATACGGTAATTAACCTGAAAAGCAAGCAAGTGCAGTGAGCTAGACGCACGGTTTGGGTCATCACTGCAAAACAACAGAGTAACTGGCTAAACGAATGCAACTCAGGGCCCTCCTGCTACAGTTCTTCATGTTGTTTTAGCTGATCTAATGTTACACACTAATGTGTAGAGTTAAAATAGTGAATTAACTTAAAACCAAAAGTTCAGCAATGCTGTTGTTACTGAACATGGTGGACTGATTCAATGTTCTTAGGTTATGAAAAAAAACACCCATAAAACACAATATTTGGAGGAGGGTATTCATAAGAAAAGGGCTGGGGTGGACACAAATACTTAAAAAATGTATCTACTACATAAATATTAAAGAACATGTAGCCTCAGCCTACCACTGGTGTTACCCCATATTCTGTCACTGCTCAAATTTTGTGACCTGAAGCTGCACAATAAGTTCACCTGCAAGTAATTTTAAGTGCATTCAAAACCAGTGGACATTTAACTGACGAATATTTAACTGATATTTCATGAATTACAGTGTGCGCCAATGACGTCGGACCATCGGTCAAATCCGATTTGTGTACCAAAAGTCCGGTAAAACTTACTACATTACTGGTCTCATGTCCGGTGTAATTTTTTTTCCTGTAACCCCGAAGTTCCACATAATGCGATCGCGCCGCGCCGCGCAACGGAACGAAGCACCGCTGTCTTGCTCCGAAAGTCAAAGCACACAGCAAGCGCAGCACAGCAGCGCGCCGTCCGGATGGGGAGGGCTGCTCCTCAGAGAGGCTCTCGTGTGAACAGTGATATCACGCGATAAAAATGCATGATATAAACAGAAAATAAATAAACCACACCTCATTTCGCTTCTACAAGGTCGCTCTGCTTGACCCAGCCACATTGCTCTGTGATTTATAGTACTTGTAGCATGGTTGAGTACATGATTTATGTTTTGATCTCAAATGAGTGCTTTTCTTTATCCAATAGTTAATTTTGTATGGTTTATTCTATATAAAAACGGTAATTTCTCTTCGCCCATGGCGTCGTGTTGTATCTGGGACATAATTAATAAAGTAGTAAATTTGTATAAAAATTATTAAAATTAAATTATACATTAACTTTTGGTACATTTGTGCATAAAATATTCGGTCCAGTAAAAAACTGTTTCGGTCCAGTATAAAATTACTGTTTACTGGTCCACGGTCCAGTAATAAATTGTGCCCATTCGCGCAGACTGGAATTATAAAGGAAAATTGCAATTGTTTCTACTTTCCTTTCACAGATGCAGCACATGCTTTTATTTCCATGCAGCAAAAGGAAAAAAAAAAAAGAGTGAAGATGGATAATCAATGTCACAGAGCTGCAAAGTATAGCTGTAACTATACCCACAATTAAACTGACCTATTGTGTTTTCTTTAAAATCGCTAACATTCAGGATGTCTTTGTTCCCCACTAAATAAACTACCTAAAAGCATTCAGCTAGGGATTCTAAAAAAAAAAAGCTTAAATGCTGTTGAATCCCATCCATAATTTAGCTGTATTTAGTTGATCTTGTTGATGTTCTGTACTCACTGGTGAGCGTGCTGAGGATGTGTTCCTGGCTGGGATCCGTCTGCTGCTTCGTCTTCTCCAGGATCTTTTTGACTGAGTCGAGCAGTCCAAAGACTTGGGCGAGGTTACTGAGCACCGCCACCTCTACCAGACAGGAATCTGGGATCAGTGTGGCAATCAATCAAAGGGTCACTTGGTCAGTCAGAAAGGATGGACAAATTCAGCTGCTGCACACGGAAAATCATTATGTATTCTGTTATCATTGATAAATAAGATTTCAGAAAGCCTTCTGATGTTGGACTGTCATCCATCAGCTTCCAACAGCAACTGAATTCGTTCTTTCTTTCTATTTGTTTCTTGTTTATGTGGCTCAGTGTGAGCCCCACGCAGCGCTGTTTTGAGAAGCCAGTACACACTGTCGTAGTTCCGTACCTGTGTCCTGTAAGGTGCCCGCCTCCCTGCGCTGCTGCACGCCGTTCAGCAGCTCCAGCAGCTCCGTGTTAATGTTGGTCACAACTTCACCCAGCAAACCCACATCAGCAATGCCCTTCCAGAAGTTCAGCGTATCCTCTGTGGGCAAACAGCAGAATGTCAGTCTCTAGTCTGGCCTGTGGTAATAAATATTTATGCTCTCCAACATGGATGAATATTTATTGTGCGAGTTATGATCTGTGGCTGGATGTGTGTTCTCTTTGACCTGAGATCTCGTTCAATCCTTTCTTGTCCGCAGATTCCAGTGAACTTGAGCTCCAGTCCGACTTCCCACTCAGGATCTCGGCTCTCTCCTCACCCACTGCCCCGCCATTACCCAGAACCACCTGAGCTGAAATTTACACATGAGAACACAACATTACGCTTCTCGCACGGCCAGATGAACAAAACCACTGACCCAAAAAACCCCTCTCTGCTGGTGTATCCAAAAGCACTCCATTATAATTTGAATTTTGTTGTTTGGCACAGGGCAACTTTTTTTCCCCTGCTGTTTTGGCAGTACAATTTCGCAACTGAAAGGATAAAGTGACTGCTTTTTTGCTTCACTCTACAAGTTTTCACACATATAACACACTGATATGGTAGACTCAACTGACCACTACAAATTTTGTGGTGAATTGCGCCTAACATTTATTTTTATTGTTAATTTATGAGTCAATTATGTACTGATTAATTTGTTTTTAGTCTACAAAATGTCAGAAAGCGGTGAAAAATGTCAAGGAGTGCTTTGCAGACCATAAGATGACGTAATCAAATGTCTTGTTTTGTCCACGAGGCAAAGACATTCGCTTAACTGTCATAGAGGAGGAGCCAAACCACACAATACTAAGGTTTGGGAAGCTTTTCTTAAAAATTACTCAACCACATAACCAATTATTAAAAGGAGGTGTGGTAGCAGTCTACGTTCGGTTGCTATGCTGGTTCATCTACATGTACTGTAAGTAATCAGTGAAGAAGCATTGCTGATGGTATTTATGACGATATTCACCTGTACATACTGTCTCTTATACACAGCAGATACAATATCACTGTTTATACTACATGTAGTATAACCAGTGCATTTTATTATTTATTAGGGTACATATCATAGACACATACTGACATACTGTAACTTAGTGTATAACCTGTTTATTCTGTATACAGTGTGTCACAGTTGAACACTTTCCCATTGGTATTTTATTCATTCTGTAAGTTCGTTCAGGTCTTTCTCCTAAGTTCCCGGAGGATGTAGGCGCTGCAGTTTATCTTAAAAAATCAAATGATGTCATATGTGTCTAGAGCATAGTAAGTGACAACAAAGTCACCACATAAACCGACAAATCTCTGGACTCAGATATTAAAATAAATTACATTCCTGACAACAAAACACGAAATGAAGTCACTCATCAGTCATCATGTCCTCTGTCCAGCCAAAGACACCTGTGATTGGCTTAAAGAAATACGAACAAGCCAGAGCGTTTTCCCACATAGCAGAGAGTGCATCTAGACCATTATGTACTACCGGCTTAAACACTGCATCAAAGCCTTACAATGGTTAAATATACAGCATCTCTATATGTATCTTTTGCTATATCTGGTTAGATGTTAAATATTGTTGTATTTTGTTGTACTGGAACCTAACGTATGTGCTGAAGGTTGCCTTTTATGTAAGCTGCTTTCCTATTTCTGAATTACACTTCTTTAATGGCATCCTTTTCTCAAATTCTTCAGTGTATAGGTCAGTCATCTAGTAAAAAGTGTTGCCATGTTAAAGGAGAATATCTATCTGGTCAAATTTCAGAAAATGATTATGTCACAGTTCGATGCCACTGTCGTACACCAAATATGTCCTTCCCTCTAAAATGAAAAATACAGTTTGACAAGAACTCAAAAAAATGGAAAGACCACAACTATAGCAGCTGTGGTCTTTAACATAAATGTATAAAACCAGTAGCAGTGGCTGTTGCTAGTCCAAGAGCATCTCTAGTTATGCCTATGAATAACAAGATCATTGCCTTGGTGAAGTTTCACACATTTGTATAGAGTCTAAAATATGGCTTACAAGTGAAGACACATTTTTGGAAACCGAAGTACAGGAAGGAAGTTGGTCTAATGATATGAAACCAACACAAAGTAAAGCAAAGACGAGCAACAGCAAACACATAGCTTGTATGAGATGCAAAGAGTTCAGATACTATGCCTATCAAAATGGACTTGATTTAAATTTGGCCATCATCCCCATCAAAGCAGTCCACATGTGCAGCGACACAGTCCTTCTGCAATGTTTGCAACACTGCCTGGAAGTCCTGCTATACAAAGCAGCATCAAAACAGGAGAAAAAAAAATTCCTCCACTGTGTCTATACAATGATTTTTTTCAACTTGAATTTCAACCAGATCTAGCAAGTACGGCGTGTGGAGAGCAATGATTACACTGCGGCTGAACAGCACTTTGGAACACACATGCCATCACAGAACCGTTCAGGCCATTTGCTCCTCTCCTGTTGCTTTTGGTGACTGGGTCTTATTTATGGACATCAATAATGATCTCCCACATAAAAATGGGATCATCTTAGCTGCTGACTGACACAGAATATTATGTTTGCTCTCTGGCCAGTGGGATTTCCATGGTAAAATCGCAAATACGCACCAAATAGTCACAAAAATGCAACACAGGTCTTGTTGTTGAGAGCACAATGTCACTTTGAGTCCTTATTCATCAGTTACTGGTTGCACACAATGCAAACATGAGGTCTCAAACATTTTGATCGCACTACTTACATAACAAGATAGAACATATAAACATTTTTCTACTTTTAACATTCCTAGCAGAGTCAAAAGAAGCATACTTATTTAGAAAAAGAACTCCAATGCAACTTAAATGTCCCTAAAAGAAAATAGGTTTTGCTTGACACATTTTTGTCTTCTCCTTTCTGCATGTATTCTCACCTTGAGAGGATATAGGTGTGGTAAGTCCACTGCCATCCGGAGGGAACCGCGTGTTGTTGATTAAAAGGTCAAACTTGGTGCTGCGACATGTGTTGGTGCACAGTGTGCTGTGCTGGTAGAAGTCTAGCTGACCTGAATCCATCATTTTTCTGGAGAGCAGAAATGAAGAGGGACATAAAAACAGAGGAATAAAGGTTTAGTTTGAGTGGCAATGCCATCAGTAACGTGGAATACATTGACATTCTTCAAAACTGAAACGCCATTTTCTGCTTGGTAGCATTGTGCCTTTCTGCCTCAGTACAATGGTTCTTGTTTGGCAGCAGTAATTATTAGGGCGACTACATGAAGTGCATCAACTGATTCATGTGTAGGAGCTGCCCACACAACAACAACAACAGCTTGGGATGTAAGAATATTCAGAACAGTTTCCATACACAGTTTCTTAATCAAGTCTTGCTTGCTGCTATAACTCCTCCTGCTAATGCTGGGTGTCACTGGCTAACCTGTATTCCACATGGGCCGTCACAGTCACAGCCTTTTTCACCGTGACATTCTTTCTTTGTGTTTTTCTGAACAGTCTCTTTTGGCTGAGCTGTGATAGTTTCACAAAAACATTGTACAGGTGTCCATCATGAAGTAGCCATTAAGTCTATACAGTTCAGGTAACATTTGGTTCACTGTATGGATGTTATTGTACAGCAGTGTGTTGTTTAAAGTCAGATAAATGTGTTTGTTTTTGCCATGTGTGGGCCACAGAGTAAGCTAAACAACACTATCTGACATGTAGTGTTATGTCAACCCACACTGTCATTCTAAGTTGTGTTTGGTTGACAACCAAATGACTTTACTTTTTTCTTTATAATCACTGTTTTTGCTCTGTTTTGGTCTCAACCAGTTCATGAGTAAAAACATCTACGGTAGGTCTTTAGCTGCTACATGTTTCATTATGCAGGGTTCTCGCCAGCGCATTTCAGCGTAACGGCCCGTTACACTGTCATAACGGCCCGTTACACTGTCTTAACGGCCAGTTACGCTCAGTTTAAAAGATTACGCTGTGATTAGGGCCGCTACGCCAGCGCATTTCAAAGATTACGCTGTTGTTATGAGAGTGTGTGGCTCCGTCATGAGAGTGGGAGAGAGAGCAGCGTGTGTGTGTGGGAGGGAGGGGGAGGGAGGAGGAGGGAGGGGGAGTGCGAGTGAGAGAGACGGGCAGTCGGTGTAGTCGGAGGAGGAGAGAAGGTGTGTAGTTGCTGGTAGTTGTGGTCGGTACTGTGCGGTTCAGCCACTGTTTATAGACAATAAAGGCTGCAGTGTTCTTCGATACAGCTGAGCTCCTCTGTCTTTGCCTCTACGGCTGCTGAGGAAGTGAAGGGGGTTAACCCCGGGCTTCCTGACCACGGTCGGGGGCCGAACAGGAAGGGTTAACACTGTGATTAGGGCCGCTGCGCTGTTATTTTGACAGATAACGCCATGTGCGTTTGTTTTTATCAACTGGGTGCCTGTCTAGGTTCATTTATGTCTCCCCACCTCAGCCGTACTTTCCTGTCGATTGACCCGTTCCCGTCTATTGCGCATGCACGCAGGCGCGTTCCTGTCTATTGCGCGCGCGCGCGTGCAGGAGGACCTGCCGTTACGCTGAAAAAAAATCCTGGCAAGAACCCTGTTATGCATTATGTGCTGCTGCACAAATGGTGAACAGCTTTAGTTTTAAACTGCTTAATCTGCTGTTGCTGGGAACAAGTTGACAGGGGAGTTGTAAAGAGAGAATCAAAGCAAAAGCTCTACAGTCCTGAGGGGAAATAGACAATTACAGTCAGGTTTTTCACTACGAGCAACACCTTCCACATTAAACAGAGCCATCTGATAGATTGGTAATATTGATTAGTACAGCTTTAAAGTGATGTAGAGAAATCTACTTTCATCAGTCAAAGAGACAGCAGGTTTAATAGAAGAGCCAACACTTGCTATTATTATCTCATGTACAACTCTGACACGAGGGAATAAAGGCTAGTTAGTTCCCCCTCATAAAGCTGGCATTTTCATCACGTCATCGTCTTGGATGACTTGATTCACCAGATACATGAGTCACATCTCTCCTTGTTATGTCCGCAGCAATACACATGTATAGCCTGCATGTAGACTTTGGTAACGGCTCATTACCATGAGGTGTCATGCAACCAACCAACATTCAGATCACTGAATTAATAGGATTTTCGTTCAGAGTTTTAAAAGTAAATCCCCTCACCTTAGCATGACTCCCCCCATCCTGATGGCTCTCTTCCAGTCTTTCAGAGTGGCTTTTCCAGAAATGTGCACAAACTGCTTGGGACTGATCAGCTGGTCTTCATACTAGACAAGGAAGGATTAGTTAGTATAATACAAATGACAAAAGATGGCAAAACTCCTGGACAGACGAGACTCGGATTGTTTTTTTGGGTGAGAAAAGTATGTTCTCTTGATTTTTTTCCTACTACAGTTGAAAGATGATGGTTTTTTGTGAAATTACTTCCAACATCCAACTTAAGTATTCTGATTACAAATACAACTCTAGAGTACATTTCCATTTATTTAAGATATGGTTAACATTTAACAGGATCTTAAAAAATAGTAACAATAACTACAGCTGGGTTTGTGAAGATTAAAAAATAATTTGTGCGCACTAATGAGTGTGAAAATGCTACATATTATAAGTAAAGCTTAGTGTGCATCAGTCATTCCCAACTGGTGGTGCATATATCCCTATGGGTACTTCACTACTTGAACAGCTTGCAGGGAGAAAGTGCATATATAAGAAACTACAATTAATTTCCAAAATGCAAAGAAAATATTTCAGGTCAAGTCATAAGGCCATTGGTAAATTGATACATGCACATCGCAACTAGTCACCTGTTGGCAGGTGTCAGCTGTCCCAAAGAGCCCACCTACATGCATGACAAAACTGTGGGCAAACCAACTAATTAGCAAACATGCACAAAAGGCTCAATCAGCCAATTGCTGCTGCTCTGAATTCAAATTTAGATTAGCCCAGTGGGGTAACACAACCACAAAAAAGCATCCTGCTTTGGCTGTTTTTGTGTAAATGGGACCGTGATTTACCAAAGTGATTAAGGCAAAGTACTAATTAGAAAGATGTTTTCTGGAGTAACAGATTGAGTTGAAAAATTGTCATTTTCTCATCTCACTTTAGCACAGACTTCTTCTGTTTGCAAGCAGAGGAGTCGCCCCCTGTTGGCTATTAGAAAGAACGCAGGTTGAAGGCACTTCTGCGTTTGCTGGACGTCTCAGACCCAGAGAACAGAACCGTCTTAAATGTTTATATTCTAAGCATCAGTCTCACTAATGCATTAGATTACTAAGGTCTAAAATGCTGTTGTTGTTTTTTTAAACGGACATTTCATTTATGGCTGTTTATTAGCTGTTTCGGTTTGTCCTTACAGATCATATCCTGTAATATGGAGAAGTTAAATTAACCAGAACTATGTAACTGTAACACAGATAACTACTCAAGAAAAACTGATAACAAGAAGTACTGGCATTTAAAGCAAAAATTGTTTGATTTTGTGATACTTTTGTCTACTGCCTAACTGTGTCATACTTTCTTGCAATGCTGATTGCAGTCTATATTATTATTATCATCATTCAATATCACTGCTTCGGATTTCTTTTGTGAGCCTGGATACTCATAAAATACCTCATTTGCTTCAGAAAATTTGTTCTACTGAGATGCTCATTACAGGCCCAACTCGACAAGTTATGATGGATGATAGTTAGCACCAGTTTAATTCAACTCATTCATAACACTATGTTCAAAAAATGGAAGAGAATCTGTTACAAAAAGCATGGATGAGAGCATTTATCTTATTTAACTAGGCCGTGACAGATTAAACTTAGTGAGCTATTGTAAGCGCTTGCCCACTTAAGAGCCGTAATCAGCATAAAGTTATTTGAAGTTCACAGCGAGCAGAAATAAATAGATGGCTCAGTGCAGTTATACTGGGACACATGGCAACAGTTCATGTTTATTTCCTGCTCACTGACTATTAAATGGCCTGCTTTTAATATTTCTGTGTATGGTCATGTTTAAATACATTTGCTGTTTTGCACCCAAGTGGATTAAAAAAAAACAAAAAAAAAAAAAACATGACAAATACCAACCTTCACACATTTTACATTGATTCCCGGGCACACAAATTTCTTCACAAGCAACACAGCCTTACAGTCGCCACATGTTATGGGACATCCTATTTCCACGTCGTCACCCTCTGATTGTTCTACAGAAATGGAAAGATAAACGCAATATTTACCAACATGCTTTTTGTGATATATTCTGCAGAATTCAAGTTGTCCAAACATTATTCTGACAGCTTCTTACCTGGATGAGCTTCAACAGCCATGACAGCTGCATCTGTTTCTGCAGATTCATCTCTGAAAAGAAAAGAATTGGATGCTTACATATGTCCTTGGTATTACAAAGTAAGTCATCTGGCATCCGTCATGTCTGTACGTATGGTGTGATGTACTGTTTTGAAATGAACTGTAGTTTCTGTAGCCTCCTGGCTTCAGCACTTACCCTGTGGCGATTGGCTGGAGCTGTAGGATGACCTGAGTCTTATTAGGGTCCTCAGTGCCACCGTCACCATCAGCCTTCACCATCACCACCTCCCCCACGGACACCGTTACCTCATCGGTGGTTGCCATCACGCTCATGAGAGAAGACTAGAGGTGGGGGGCAGCTTTCATAGAACGGTGATCCAGTTTGTTCATCTGAAAAGCCATGAGCGTTTAAATGTGAAAATGAATCAACATATGACTGATAATATGAGGCTCACATGTATGTTTTCAGGTTTTTGTGTGGTGATATCAAGATGCAGAAATTCAAGTCTATATACTGAGCACAGCAGACGAGAGTATTCTACTGTGCAATACCACTTCAATGTCAAAACATTCAAAATTGCATCATCTTACAGTAATTACACTAACCTTTAGTGGAACAGTAGAGTATTCTCTCTTGTGAAAAATTAGAAACAGTTTAGATTTAAAAATAAAAAAAAATACAGACCCTACATTATGAATTAAATGCAACAAAATCAGTAAATCTCCTATTACTGTGATTTAAATAGTTTGTTCTTAAGTTTTCTGAAGTATTGCTTTTGATTATTTTAAAAAGGAAATATTCTGTCCAATGTAGAAACAATGCAAATAATCATTTCACATATAGCTGACACTACACAGTTGTACTAACTTCTATTGTACTCAGTATCTTCTGAAGTTATTTCAATACATTTTACACAACCTACAATGGACAAAGCCATTCAACAAAATGAACTTGAAAATTCTTAATTTTAATGCTGACACTCGTGCCGTCAGTAACCTGTAGAATATTAAATGTATTTATTTATTTATTTGAATTTGTGAAATAAAGACTATTTGTGAAATACCACTGCTGCTTTTAGTGAAGTTTTATAAACAAATTAAACCAAACATATAATACTTTAGAAATGATTTGACCCATGGAAAATGCGTCAATGCATGTGAGTAAATGCTAGCGATACTAACCAGATTAATATAGAGTTGTTTTTTTTAAATAAACAGTTTGGCGGCGTGTACTTCTGTCAATACAAAATGTTTGACCAGCCCATTAGTCCACTTTTTAAAACTGTAAGATTTTTGAAGCAGAATGCGGTTTCGTATGGGTTTTCCACTGGCTGTGGAGAACACAAACAGCAGCATTGTGTGTGCTAAGGGCTATATGCTCAATCACAGTTGGACCACCGCTAAAACCACTCGTTTAGTAGCAGATAAAACACTCGTATTCCCTGTAGTTGGCTGGTTATCCTCCTGCAGCGGGCAACTGACTGCTTTTCGCTGCTAACATCCTCACTGCTACTAGGCTCGACGGTAGCCATTACAGCTAACACAAGGGCGTAACTTAGTCTGTGGGAATCTGGACAATATTGAGAACTATATACTGTCCGAGACCGGTAAAGCTTTGCATTTACAGTGTGGCGGCTACGTGCCGCTTGTCTATGAACCGTACGTCCCTTCGTAACTCTGCATTTTAACTCTCCGCTCCCCCTCAAAATGACGTCTCCCTGTGCGGCGGCACGTACAGCAAACAACGGCACGGCGACGGCGTTACCCCTCCATTCTGTGCGAGCCTGGCTGGCTGAACCCCCTCCGCTATGTGCCCGAAACCCCCGGCTAAAACTGCTGTCTGTATCGTAGCAGCGGCTGGTATTTTGCAGCCATGTATATTTGAAACCACAGTAAATAAAATAGTCTGTCCTTACCGTTTTATGAAGACAAACGCATCCCTAGATTGTGGAGAGCTGGAGCGCATGCGCACTTCGCAGTTCTAGCTTGACTTCCTGCCGAACTGCGCTCGCCCTATGCTCGCGCGCTTGTCAAAAAATCAGCAGAAAGTCACTTTAATCACAAAACCAGCTTCATTAGATAATTATTTGTGACCGCGGAATGTAGTTTAAGTGTACAGGCATTTAAATATGCGCCTAATGTAGTTATTAGTCATGTCTCATCGACCTGTGTGCTCTGCTTCTATCACAATTTGTGTTTTCATCTGTATTCAACTATATTACAGTATTTGAAGCATTTGAAACATCGAGCAGTAAGAGTTAGCATCAAAATAGAGACTCACCTTCAAACGAGGTCCAACCAAAGCCTACCCAGAAGGTGCGTCCAACATAACTAGTCCTCACCAAGTTAAATGTTCAGCATTGATTATCAACACTTGCATTTCAAGCTAAGTACTAAGTGTCTTTCTTCTGTGTTTCTGTTACAGTTGAGGCAGACTATTATATTGGTTTAGAGCATGCTGCAAATGTTGCTCGGTGCAATGGTTTTCATAACTTTCAAATACAATTCTACACTTTTTGAATTATAACCTTCATGAAGAACCTTTATCAAAAATGCTTAACAAAGTGCTTTGTCAAAAAAGGTGGAAGTGAAAGTCCAGAAGGTACCATAATATCAGGAAGCCAGACAGTCAGACCAAACAAAGAAGGGTGAAATAAAGGTGCCATCAAGATAAAGATGAGACAAAAAATAAAGTAGAAAACATCAACACAGAAAAATACAGTATGTTAATATCAAAACGGGTTAGACTTTAATACACAGTAAATAAATATAAGATTACTTAATATATGTCTATATAAATGGGCTTTAAGATGTGTTTTTAAAGTAGTGGTGATTCTTTAACTTTAAATTGGCCATAGGTGTGAATGTAAGTGTATCTGGAACCTGTGATAGACTGCGACCTGTCCAGGGTGTCCCATGACTCCAGCCCCCTCTAATGAGGATTAAAATGATGTATAGATAATGGATGGATGCTGATTTTGTGAGCCTCATGTCTTCAGGCAGGTTGTCCCGAGGCTGAGGGCCTCTGACAGAAAAAGCACCTTTAGCTGTAAAGTCTCTATTTTAGAGCAAACAGAAGGGCCCCACAGGAGGATCTACTGCTGCCAGCTGGCTCATATGTTTTCAGCATTTGTGCTCTGCAGCTTGAATCCAGACCCTGCTGAACTATTAGCACAATAGCAACAAAGGTGAAGGGTTTAGTTCAGGCAACTGGACTTATTCTTGTGATCTTGAAGACATTTCGCCTCTCATCCGAGCGGCTTCTTCAGTTCTAAAAACTAGTTTGGAGAGTCCTAGGTATTTAACCACTAGAGGTGAAGGTGGGGCTATGGCTGATGGTATCTACCAAAAGACTAAAGAAATCTTTCAACAACAGGCGTTGAATTCCAATGAGGTATTGATATGCTAATAGAGGGGGGCCTGATGAGAGTCGCTGATTTAATGACCCGATAAGTAGCCTCCTACCTATGAGCCATTATCATGTGAGTTGTTGGGCTCACCTGATGAGCCCAACCAATTTAACCTCTGGTTAAATAACTGGGACTCTCCAAACTACTTTTTAGAACTGAAGAAGCCGCTCGGATGAGAGGCGAAACGTCTTCAAAATCACAATAATAAGTCCAGTTGCCTGAACTAAACCCTTCATCTTAAGATGACCTGGATGACTGAGAACCTTCACAGACAATAGCAACAAAGATCATCGCTAAAATGAATCGACAACCAACTGAGATTGAGAACCAGTTCAGAAAATTCAGGCAATACATTGTGATGTTATGTCAGTATAACTTTTAATTTCACCTACTTATATCTGTAAACGTATCTGCACCTATGTATAAAATCTTTACATCCAAGCACATTCTAATTTGCACATTCTGTTCATTTGCACATTTCTGTATCACTCTTAAATATTCTGTTGATTTCATCTCTATTGTATTTTATATATTTTTATCCTATTTTATTTTACCTTCACTTTATACCCTAATATTCTGTGTTGCCATAATGTTTACCCCTGTGTATAGTATGATATCCATGCTGCTATAACTTAATTTTTCTCAGATGAGTAAGTCAACTGAAATCTTAAACTCCAGCTTCGCTTTGTAAACTAATGTAAGACATAGTTGTTTTTCACATGAGAAGGCGGGGCGCCAGGACAAGCGATCACTAGCATCCCCTATTTTAAAAATTATGCTTCCGAAATCTCTTGATTGCGATTCCGCAAAAGGAGTGGAATACCCCACCCCTCCTGTGCCAATCATAGCAGAAGCCCTTTTTAACCTGTTCCTTGAATACTCCACGGCATGACCAGCGGTAACGTGTACCTCACTCAGAGTTCATTTTGTGTCTAAGCGCCTCCAAGTTGGACTGTTATTATTATACTTCGAGTAATAGTACATTAACATAGAAAGTATTACCTTCAACTATATAGATATTGTTCAATTAATGTCGGAATGTCGCTATATTTATTTGTAGAGATTTGACAGTCGAAGAGCATGATGGGTAAGAAAAGGCGGGGAAACCTCATATTCTTGATTGTCATTGGCTGCCATGCGCACGAACATCGAGTGCTGCGTTCTGGTACTGTGAGGAACGCGAGTATTCCCAAAATAACCCCGGAAACACATTCTTTTATAATGCCGGACGCCACAATGGTGTTTCTATAAATATATATTTTTCTAAATTTGATCTTCTGAAATGCTTTTTTTTTTTTTTTTTAAAGTTTTTTCCACTGAAGTGGTTATTGTAATGTAGAATAAAGGTCCAACTTTCTGTATTCTGTCTGAATTAAATGTTATTTTTCTTGTAAAATGTAAAGATATTTACGCTAAAAATAAGTCTAAGTGTGTGGTTGTGAATACGGATTACTTTTTGGATTGCTTTATGCTCCAGTTCCAAAATCTGAAGACAAAAATTGAGTGTGTTCAATGGTAGCCACAGATTACAGGCACTGTGGAACATGTTAACACAGGTGTTTTCTGGTGTCCTCATAGCTGAACAATAAAGTCTTTTAAGGCATGATTGCATATAGTTTACGCTCAATCTAACAAGGACAAATCTAACTCTTAGTTTGGACTGTGGAGTACACTGGTCTTGCCCAAATATTTACCGTGGTCACTATTAATAAATCAAAGTAACCAATCTAGGGAGTAGGGTATGTCTGCAGACCTGAAGATCAATAATATGTGTCTGCAGACATGGAGGTTATACTTTCAGGACCACAACCACATTGACAGGACCGCACTTCTGGGACTGCACCTTTAGAATCTTTTTTAGAAGCACCTACTGCAATGGGGGATCGCTAAACCTAAACTAAATACTTAGAATTTAAGAGGTTTATTCAAAGGGTATTCCACACAACATACTATTTCACATCCAAGTACCAATACTTTTAAAGGTTTATTGCACCCAAAATACAACTCATTAAAATAATAATGATAATATCTTGGTTGCTACGACTTACATTTAGACAAACTTTGTAATTAAGTTAACCTTATTATCAAGTAAAATAATAATGGAAATGTATGTTATGACATTTGCGGTTTCTAGGTCTTGGTTTGAAGGGCTGGAAAGAGGCGAAACACAAGGACAACTCTGGAGGCAAATGTATGTATTTATTTTATACAATAACACTCAGTAAAAGCAACAATGCACCCACTCACAAAAAAACAAAAATAAATTAGTTTTATGACTCCCACCACTGAATTTCTGATCTCACTGCCTCCTGAGAGAGACACACAGTGACATGCAGTAGCATGCATAAGTACATGTAGCACTGATATATCTGATAAACTGTATATAGTTTACTTTTTTTTTACTTTGGCAAATATATATTCTATTTTAACTGTTTTAACAAAGCTGAGCACAGAATGGTCAGTGGTAGTTTTTGGCAGCATGTGATACATCTGTTCAATATGGGGAAGGATCTCTCTTGTTTAATTATTATGTGCATCTTCAAAACAGAGAAGACGATTGGTCAAACTTGACCTTTTTTAGATCATTTTGCAAACATAAATATACATAAATTAGGCCTAGAACTCGATCAAGGACATACTGAATGTCTCAATATTATAAAATAATGTTATGATTAAAAGACTATGAAAACACTACTGTGGGGGAAAACGTAATTTTACTGTTTAATCGTTTTCACAGCAGACATTTGGACTTATTCCAAGTATAATAACTGGTGACTCTGGTCCATAAAGGTTTTTAGTAAACCATGACTGTAAAACAGCTGCATAGCAGCAGCAGCTGTACAAGGACAAATGCAGTACACCTCTTCTTTCTCTACTGTGACAAGTTCAAATGACACCAAGGATCCTAGAAGTGCGGTCTATTCTGTGTGGTCCTGAAAGTGAGTCTCCAGGAGTAGGGTGTGTCTGCAGACGCTGAGGCTGCACTTGGGGAATCTAGGTCATGATAACCATTCTTCAAGCAGTCAAAAGAGGGCGCCAAACCCATTTTTAAAAAATACATGAACCAGGCAGCTTGGACCTGGGATCTTTCTGCATGGAGTTTGCATGTTCTCCCTGTGCATACGTGGGTTTTCTCCGGGTACTCCGGCTTCCTCCCACAGTCCAAAAAATATGCTGAGGTTAATTGATAACTCTAAATTGCCCGTAGGTGTGAACGTGAGTGTGATTGTTTGTCTGTATATATAGCCCTGCGACAGACTAGCGACCTGTGTCCCCTGCCTTCGCCTGAGTTAGTTGGGATAGGCTCCAGCACTCCCGCGACCCTAGTGAGGATAAAGCGGTGTATAGAGAATGGATGGATGGATGGATGGATGAACCAGGCAGTTCAAACTTAAATCATTGGACATCTATTTATTTATTTATTTATTCATTTATTTTTTAACCAATCAGTAAAATCACATCAAATAATAGGCAAATTCTTTATACATAATATATAAAATAAATAACATTTATTCAACAATGCTGTGAAAAGGGACCATGGAGATTCGAGGCGATACTGTTTTGCACTAGGTACAGTCCTGGAGGCCAAACAGTCGCTGATGTTTTCTGGTACCTAATCAGTGGTTTGATCTGATCAATCCACTGGATGACCTAACACATATTTAACAACATGATACACTATTTCTTAAAATGTGTTCATCTACTTTTTTGAAAATGAAAGTGAGATGAATGACATCAGTGCATGTTTATGTGTTAAGTGCAGAACTAGATACCAACATATTTTCAATGTACTCATATCTCCCTTTTGCTCTTAACTCCTGGAACAACCTCTGTAGGCAAGCATTTGTGTATAAATACACAGAACCGGCTGTTGCTCAGCTAGCCTGCTTATCTCCAGCCTCCAGTTCTGCACATAACATACAAGAGTGGAATCAATCTTTTCATCTCACATTGGAAAAGAAAGCAACCAAGCATATTTCCACAAATGCTTAGTTTCTCTTTGAAGAACACAGTAAGAGAGAGGCTAGATTTGGAAAGAACATTGGTTATGGTCACTATTTTAATCATTACTCAGGATGGCCACTCCTAGTATATTGGCACAGCCTGTAAGATTACAAATGCAGCTGAATTTTTTTTTTTTTTCCATCCTTAAATAGATACATTTAGCTATTTGTCATTAATAGATATAGCGGCTTCTAATAATGTGTCTTTGTTCCCATGAAGTCAGTCTTTCAAAATGACACTTCTTCTGCTTATCTTGTCAGTATTGCCCTCTCAATTAAATCAACCTGCCATATTCAAGTGCAGTGCTCAGAAATGGAAGCCATGCTTATTGGAGAACAGTTTGCCAACAGCAGTGTATTAGCATACAATATCATACAACTTGACCCTGTTTAGACTGGAGGCAAAAGTAAGAAAAGTAGTTGTACAGACAGTCAGACTGGTTGTCAAATGGTATTTTCAATGGACATTTAGCATGATTTCAAGATGTAGCACCCCCATGATAAGGACCTCATCTGCACCGACAACATGAAACGCTAATATCTGATTGTCAAACTAACCAAAAACATAGATGTCTGTAATATACTGTTTAAACTATCTATAATCAGTGGTAGTTTTCCAGGAAGAGCCCAGTTTGTGCAGCAAAGTAAAGATAAAGGGATGGTGCAATTATTAAACTGCTACCACATAATTTACAGCATATTTACTAGATAACCCATACAACTGAAGAAAAAAAAGTCAAACTGGTTACATGAATGAATGAAGCGAAACTGCAAAATGCATAATCTCTTGATGTTCAAAGTGAGAGTGCAGAGAGGCTTTCTTGTGAAATGCTGGTGAAATGAGTGATAGGAGGAAAGTTACCTGACAAGTGTATTCTAGTGTATTGTACACTCCTGGTATGTAAACAGCAGATTGTTTGGCTCTGGAATATAAAGCATTTGAAGAATTTGCAGAACTCATGATCCTCTGTGTTAAAGGCAGTTAGCCTACTGCCGTGTTGAAGTCATGTGGGTAGATGCGCAGTCATTAGAAATGCAGCTCACAACAGCAAGCTGACAACTTGGGTTCTGTAACAGTTGGTATGAAAAGCTTCACAAGTCAGTAAAATCCAAAATATTCTTACCCATGTAGGAACTAAAATCACATCAATGCTATGTTGACATTAGGTAGCTGAAATGTAGTTTTACTTGAGATTTGGGTGGATACAAATTTTTATTCATACAGACAATAACCTCTGCCAGATTTCCATGAATAGCTCCAAGTTCTGACAAAAACAATTATTAGCTTCCTCTTTGAGAATTAGCCGAGACCATGGATCCTAGGGCCATGTCTCAAACAAGAAGATGACTCAAACAGCTTAGCATGAATACTGCAAACAGGGGAAACAGCTAGCCTGGCTCTTTACAAAGTGGAAGAACACACCTAAAAACACTACATAACACAATGAATCCTCGGTGTTTGATTTGTACCCAAATAGTGATGTGCGTTAACTACTTCATTTGTAAAAACACCTCTCAGCTTTTAAACATATAATAAAATTCAGTCGTCTGTTTAGGGTATCTTTAAACTACAGTGACAGCAGGCGAGCTGTTTACCCATGCATTCTGTCTTTATGCTAAGCTAGCCTAATTGCATCCTGGCTGTAGCTCTCTACTTAGAAGAGACAGGTAACAAATTTGTCATCTGAAATAGCAAAAAAATTATAATTTTGCTTAATTCCCAAAAATGTTGAACTATATTTTTAGGGCCCTAAGAGTTTAGCCAGTATTTATTGTATGGCAATATATATATATATATATATATATATATATATATGTTAAATATATATGTTAAAGGCCAAATTAGAATCCAGGCAGATTTTAAATCCGCCTAGGCGGAATTAGAATTTTGATTTTGCCTAGGCTAGATTGAAATTTGGAGGGTTTTAAATATGATATGCTCTGTTAATGTAATTATTTGTTTTCCCTAAAATTATGTACCTTGAAATTTGGTTTTAGATAGAAGGTAAATAATTACTTTTGAAGTAATGTCAACTTTTGTCCTAAACACTTGGCAAAATAAACAGGGAAAAAATTATGTTGTCAAAGTAGTTTCTTGTTGTTTTTTTTTTTTTTTTCCATATGCTCTATACCAAAATCCTGTTAGAGGGTTAGGGTTAGGGTTATTCTTTCTAATATACAGGCTATTGATATATCAAGATTTAAATCCATACAACAACCATGGTAGGATTTTGATTTCGCCTAGGCGAAATCAAAATCCTAATTCCGCCTAGGCGGATTTAAAATCTGCCTGGATTCTAATTTGGCCTGCGACATGTATATATATATATATATATATATATATATGTGTGTGTGTGTGTGTGTGTGTGTGTGTGAGACAGGAAATGTGAGTGAGAGAGGTAAACCCGAGTCTCATTTCTTACTCACATGCATGCTTGACTGCTCATCCACCACACAACTAAACTGAAGCTGTTTTAGAGGCCTATCATAACCAAGTTCAAGTAATTAGCCTTTGCAGTATATGGTATCACGTTGGAGTGGCATCTTCAGGCTTGATAAATCCAGACTTCTTCTAGACTTAAACCCAACATTTCTACTCTTTGATACCTCTAGATCACAGCCTAATGTAAGAAACACATCCTTCTATACCCTTGGATTCATCAGGAAGTCAAACCTGCATGTTATGTCATTTTTGAGAACTGAGTTTTGAACATAATAAACAGATGTTTGTTGAACCTGTGATACACTTCTTGCTGCTGTTGATTCTATACAGCTAATACCTAACTGGAGCCGCCTACCTTAATTAAAATGATCTATTCGTTATGTATACACCTTAACTACAAATAATCTCTATCTTTTTACAAAAACATTACTCATCTATTCACAGAGTGACCAAAGGTTTAAGTCAGTTTGGCATAAGTGCGAACGCAGCTTACAGTAGCAGGAGGAGCACATTGATTTAATATGGTGACACTTAATGCAGAGTGCACTGTGTCTGTTCACACTGTTAATTAAATAGCTTTCAGTGACCTTTTTGCTCTCATCTCTATAGATTTCACTATTATTTACAATATTACAGTCACAAAAGATTGCAGGCAAAGCATCGCACAAACTTTGACAGGTAGACACCCACAATAGTGCCGTATGAAATGGAGGTGACACCAGACCACAGTAATAGTCCATTTGTTTTTTTCTTATAATCGGTAGTCCATTAGCTCTAGTACTGTGAAAGGGAATACTGGCTACACTTTAAGCCCCTTTTTTGTGTTTTTTGAACCTAGCACAGCCCAAGTCAGCTCAGGTCATGCTACACCACATGGATTTAAAGATACAACTTTCCTATAAGATACACATCAGGATGTACACAAACTCCCTGTTTGAAAACAATCTCACTTCTCAGAAGAATCCACACAGAGAGGGCACGGAGCACAAGGTGAGGAAGTGATGGATGGTGATATCACAGGGTGCTGAGGCAGAATGACTTGGTTTAGATGGACAGCTGTGAGACGAGGTGAGCTCTTGGTGTGACGGGACAGTGTTTGGACACAGAGTTCTCAGTCAGCAGTGGCAGCCCTTTTCAGCAGATGCGGCAGCTCGTTCCTCTTCTTCATTGGCTGGGTAGAGGACCTTGGCAGTGAGGCCGCTCTTCACGCCATCCCAGCCGTCACGGGTGACAATCTCCCCCATCTTCATCAGCTCGTAGATGTCTCTGGTCAGAAGCTCAAAGGCCCGGTCCACGTTGCTGTTGCACTTGGCCGACGTCTCCACATAGCGGATGCCCAACTCGGCAGCAAGCTGCTCTGCCTCATCCCGGCTCACCTTACGGTCCTTGTTGAGGTCACTCTTGTGGCCGATGAGGATGTAGACCATATGGTGGGGAAGGATGTGTTCACTCACCTCCTTGTGCCATTCTCTCACATGGTCGAAGGTCTTTCGGTTGGTGAGATCAAAGACTAAGAGTCCCCCAACTGAGTTGCGGTAATATGATGTTGTGATGGACCTGGTGAGTAAACAATAGTAAAAATGGCATGTTAGTAACTCAAGGTCAAACTAAACTTGTCATTTCATCATATCTTGGACACAACTGTGATCCAACAACAAAGAACTTCTACTACTTTGAAAGAACCTTAATGTAAGATTGAGAGATAGGTTTGCAGCTTTTGAGGAAAATCTCAAGTCAGTCAAGACAAGTCCAAGTCAAACCCGAAGTCTTGGCAAAGAAAGTTGTGAAGGTGCATTGCAAGTCACTGAAGATAGGTCTACATTAAGCATCAAGCTATGTTAAACCAAGTCTCAGCTTGAATCTCAAATCAGTTGATTCAAATTCAAGAAACAACCAAATCAAGTGTAATGTCTTCTCAAAACAAGTCTTACATCAAGTATCAAGACAGTAAAAACAGTTTCAGGTCAAGTTATAACTAATATTAAAGAAAATATCAAGCCAGTTCAATTCTCAAGTCTTATTAAAACACTTCTCTAGTCAGTTGAGACAACTCCAGGTGTTGTCAGTTGAACCGAATCAAAAGTTAAGTCACAAGGTCCACTAAACTGACACATCATTTGAACTGCTTCCCTTAAAAGCAGAAAAAAATTTGTGCAACAGTTAGATAATTGGAGCTTAATACAGGTTGATAATAGCTGTCCGTGCGGTTCAAATGAATGTGCCTATCAAACCGGTTGGGTCAGCCATTTTAAATAAAACACAATGGAGATAAAACAGTGTCCGCTCTCCATTTGAGACAGAATAGGAATCCAAGGCAATTTAAAGTTTGGCTAGGTCAGGGTAAGAAAATGGTGCCTTCGGTCAGAGTCCTCTTTTACAATAGCACTTCCTGATATCCACTACATGGCCTCCTAGGCCAAAATTCAATAATGATCCCAGTGTGCTGCATGGATTTGCATCTGGTATTAAAGTGTGTTTTCCCTTCTCCAGAGATCAGACCATATGCTATTACTGAGCTTCCAGTACCATTTCATAATACTATGCCAGGCTGTCATCCAGTCAATCAGTTTCTTTATGTACATTTGGATGTAGGTGCACACAATTTACTCTTTAATTTCCCTCAAGGCATTGAACTAACATTAATACAAATTCAATTCAGTCTGCCAATAAACAAGGGGTCCGCTGGGGCCCCTCAGACATCTACAGCCACAGCGTTTACATTTCATACGCATACATGCACATACATGTTCTGATCTGTACATGGTGGTTTTAAAACTGCTGATTGGTTTAATAAACACTTCCCACAGCCAGGCCTGTTAAGGCAGAAGTGAAAGACTGGAGTGTGGTGAAGCCTGAAGGAAAACACCCTCAGAAGCTCGGGCTTCAAAAGGGAAAGCAGATCTAAGAGTGAAGCTGCCTCTGAAGACACAGAAGTGCTTTAAAGCAAATTCTCCGTGAGAGCAGGGACACATGAAAAGTAGGAAGAGCAACAGGACAAATGAATGCCAAAACAAACAAACAGATTTGGACCCAGATTTGTCATCCCTGCGTTACTCTGGAGACTGTGGAGTCAGTATCTGAGGGAGTCAGACTAGGGCCTAAATATGAGGAGGCTGCCCATCATCCGTCAATGAATGATGCAACTCGATATGCACTGTTGTTACGCAGGTCAGGGCATCATCTAATCCCCCCCTAACCCTTTTCTATAGTGTCTACACTTACTTCATTATCACACAAATGAGACAGGAGATGGCCCTCGTTTAATTCATAGTGGTTTGAATAAAGCAGCTAAACACGACAGAGCAAGGCCTCTGCGTTACTGAACGACAGATCTCTCTGTAGAATCATCGCTGTTTGTTCGATCCCGATACATTTTATTTCAGCAACATTCCCTATCAACAGTGCTCCGTACCTGAATCGCTCCTGTCCGGCCGTGTCCCAGAGCTGGAGCTTTATTTTCACACCGGGCTCGATATCAAGCGAGCGGGCATAGAAATCTACCCCGACCGTCGGATCCGCCACATCGCTGTAAATTCCGTCCGTGAAGCGCTTCAGCAGCGACGACTTCCCCACCGTGGAATCCCCGAGTAGAATGATTCGGAACTGGTATTGCCACAAAATATCCATGGCATGACTAGAGGGGAGCCACCAGCGGAGTGTGTGTGTGTGTGAAACAAAGCCCTGTGCGCGGCGTGTTTACATGGAGCTGCTGCTGCTGCTGCCTTCTGCTGCGTGGAGCCGCGGAGCACAGCGACCTCAGCAATCATGTGACAGCTTTACCTATGCTCTACTAGCCGGGATCACTCCTCAAACCTGCCGTCAGTGAGCCAGTGGTGCTATCAAAGAGCATTAGTGACATTTTAAGCTGTAAGAAAACAGAGCGCTATTTTTATGTATTTTTTTAGCCGTATATGAGTTCTCACTTTTAGATTTCGCAGCAGAAACTCCCGTTTGTTTGAAATACCACAATGATCGTGTAAGAGCGATATTTTGCAACAGTTTATTTGAGTTACCACAGTTTGCAGTGATGCTATCTCAAAACCACAAGCAACCAGCAGCAGTGTTGCTGTCCATGGTTCTGAAATAGACCCCAGTTTGGGCTGATTGCACTGTATATTACTCTATTTTGTATTTATCTATCTATTGCAACATACAAATATATAATATAAACTTCTGTCCTTGTCAGTAAAACGTGTATGTGTCTGTGAAACCTTTACAAATCTCTTTGCTGGCATGTAAGTGACAGTAAAACAGCAGGGGTTGAAAAACAGCAAGAAATACATATCCCGTCATGCAAGCGGTTCGCATGAGTTATCTGAGCCAATCAGCGGGTCGCTGCTGCTCGGGGTTTCTATATAATGGCAGCGGCGCCGCCTTTCGCCCTCTTCCTCTTCGGGTTTCCTTCGAGGCTAAGCGTAGAGAAAGAGAGCACTTCGGTAAGGATTCACCTTTGCTTGATAATCTATTTAAATTCAGTATAGATATAACTAGGCGTTACTTTATACGCATTACTTTTGCATGTAGTCCGTATTTAGAAAGCAATATACCGAAGTATGTACATATAAAGTACAGGCTAGGTTGGCAAGCTAGCTAAAATAAGCTAATGCAGTTATACAGATCTGATGTTTTCTGATAAGCACTGTTGCAGCGTTGCTTTTATACAAGAACCCATACATCGCCTACATACCTTTGAAGTAAAAGTAACTTGAAAATGGAGCAGGCTGAGGGGTTATTCGCTATGACTTAGCTTAGCGGTGGCTTGAAAGCTAACGCCTGTGAACCACGTGGCCAGCTAACGGACAACCGCTCATTCAGATAAGCATGGCTGTAACGTGCAGTCAAGGCTGTAACATTCACTTAATAAAGTTTGGTTTGACTGGTGTTGGCATGACCTAGTCTTGAAAACTAGAGGATGCTTCTCCCACTCTAGAGTATTTCTAAACAACTGATCGATTTCAAATCACAAGTTGAATTAATGCCATCAACAAACCAAAGGCAGCAATGTAAGAATGGCATTATGCAGCGTTTCAGATCTAGGGATTATTTTTTTTAGTATCACCATATTTAACTTGATAAGAGTGCAATACTTGGATGCTGCTCCTCATCCATTAATGGTCCCACTGATGTCCTTATTTGAATCGTTTCATTTTTATTATTTGACTTAACATGTATACATGCTTGCAGTATCTTCGGCACTACTCTATTGACTTAAACATGTAGGGCATTGGTGTCTTTACAAACGTGGTATAACAACTTAAGTAAATTAATGATTAAACAAACCAGTGAAGGATTTAATATTAAGCAAGAGAAGAGAAATTTAAAGGTTGATAAACAGGCAATCACCACTTTACTACACCCTGTCTTTTCAAAAATCTGAAATTCTGACGTGTTTAGACTCTTAATGTGCAGGTTTTGAACACACGCTTTGTTCTTCTGTACAGAGTCCTCAAGAAATGGCAGCCTTACCCACTATGTCCCACCACGTACATCTGCAAATAAGACGGGTGAGTTTCACTACATGACCTTCAATCTGCTGCATTCATAACAGGCTCCTATCGAAGCCGTTCATGCTCTTATGTAGCAGTGAACGGTCAAACGGAAGCCGAGATGAAGACTTCCACCGACGGTCGCTGTTCAGTTCAACTGTAACTGCTCCAGCAACATTTAGGGGAAGGACACTTTGACGTAATCACAGGATTCCTCCCCAAATAAAGCCTATTCAGAATATAACTATGGTATTAACTTGCCTTATTCTGTTTTCCTACAGATATTTGGAAATTCCAAAGGTGAAAAAGCATGCCATGAAAGTCAGAGCATCATATGGAGGTAAATTTTGAACCATGTCCTCAAGTGGAATAGTTCTGGCTGTGATGACACACTTGCCCTCACTGACATTAGTTTGATTGAGACTCTTTATTTTGCTGAGCCATGTTTTCTGAAATTATTAGACAGATGTGCGTTTTAAAATACTAATAGCCTCCTCCCTCGCAGGTGACAGTCAAAGGCTGACTAAAAAGCGACTGAAGACTGCTCATGTTCAGGTAACACTTGTTCCTCAATGATGTGGCCTCAATGGCATGCTATCCTAAGTACCTGGGCTTGTTTGTAGCTCATGGTTCTCCAAGTGCATGCAAGAAAATTGGGTGGTCTTTGACTGCTGTGGCCCCCTTTCTGCCATCAGCAGCCACTCAGCTGTCCAACAGACGTCCTGTTAGCGAGGCAGATGAAGGTAATGTTGTCACGAGTGTAATGGCAGTCTCTTCTTCCAGGCATCAAACTGTTCATGATCTCAGGCTGGCACCACAAGACTACATGGGCGTCTGGCTCGACATCGTTGTGCAGGTATGTCTGTCAAACAAACTCGTCAGATAATTTGATCATTTCTGATCCATGATGACCACTTATACAATGTGACTGCTGGATGAAACTTGCGGATATGGGACTGAGATCAAGTGTTCATGAATGCATCTTGCTCATGCTACTGAACTGGAATAACTGGGGTTTTTATGTAATTTCAGGTCCCTTGCCATGTTGGATCCACATCCAGGAAAAACTGCAAACTGTAGGGGCAAGTGGCAAGACTGATCTTTGACTGACTTGCCTGTAAAACATGAATGTCATGGCACTGGAATAACAGCACCTATGAAGTGACAGATGTGTGAAAGGTGAATTTTTGTATCGGCTGGCAATTCTGTAAACTTGAATGTAATAAAATGGACTGATCAACTGTTTTTGGAATTTTATTATATTCCATTGTCACTTTGAAAATATTTAAATATCAATATGAAAATAAACTGCACATGCCAAACCTCATTCATATCTACTGGCTAGACTGTATGTACTGCAGCTATCTGTAGTTAAATGGAACATTTCAGTTATTTGTGTGCAGAGTTTCTCATTGGACATCTTGACCAATTTCAGTTTCTATTTGTTTTGTTTTGTTTTGTTTTTTTAAACTCCTGGTCATAATTCTAATCCCTTTCTATCTACAGTCATAGGGAAAGAAATGCACCACTTTCAGCTAATGGGACTGATATCAGAAAATTGCTGTGGGTTTTTTGAAGTGGCAGTGCACAACAGTGATCTGACATTTCTAAATGGTACATCTATCCCAATAAAAAACAATGGATAAGAAACAGCCCAGGTAATGGGAATCTTACAAACTGGCTGGAGCTGTAAATGAACAGCTGAGTTTAAATGTTGACTATTCCACTAGAGCTTAACTACAGAGAAGACTGACTGGCCAGGATCTGATGGACTACATGAGTCCACTGAAAGCTTAGTCAGGCTCTGAATCAAAATGTTCACATCAGTGCAGACCCATGAGATGCAGGGAAAATGCCATTTTGGCAATAAGCAGACTCTTGATTTTAATGGGCATCCTTATTTGTACCATTAAGTTTCTGCATGTCTTGTGATTTTGGGGAAAGGTTCATACAACTGCTTTATCAGTGACAAAAACTGAATGTGGAATCTAGTAAAATGTTGAACCAGAAACTAGTGGTGCATTTCTTTTTGTCACTTTTCAGATTCTTAAAGTGTGAGCTTGCCAGAATAGCACTATAGAAAATTGACTTGGAATTCTGACTAATCAAAATGTAATAAGATGCCTTGAATTATAATTTTGACAGGGCAAAAAGACTGCAGAAATCTGTAGCTGTGTCTGAAGCTGCAGGGGCTGCTAGCTTTTCAGAGATCTTAAAGCAGACTTTGACATTCACCACATATGGCAGCTCTTTTAGAACCATGTCAGAGCAGCCTGAGACCAAAGTTCTAAGAAATTTTGGCCTCATGTCTCTGATAAATATAGCTCTCATTCTCCACAAACTCCTTACTGATGAGTCTTTCCTATTTCCTAACAATCTTACCCTCCACAGCAAATGTTATTACTTCTGCTAACACTGTTTAAATCTGTTGCTGGACCAATTTCCAATGAGAAGCCTTGCATGAGCAGCATCATCACAACAATTCAGAAGAACATTTGAGATATCTGCAATTATTGTTTTGACTATTCCAAACTGAAATACAGATATCACTGTCATTTTGACGAGTCAGAATGAAGCTACAGATATCGTGATTCTAAAAATATTCTATATAGTCACAGTGTAATTGTGACTAGTGACAATGATATTGTTTATCTGTAATTTTACTCCAGTCAAACCCTGCTATTAAATGTTAAAATGCCTTGATACAGTTGTAGCTCCATGAAACAGTACCCATTTAATAAAAGGCCACGATATACAGGTGGACAACTCAGTGGTACTGGACCAGATGGCACAAGAGACAGTCAGTTAAACCTCAGTGCAGGCAGAGTTAACCCGCATATAAAGGCAACAGGAAACTCAATACTTAATCCACAGCTGTCTGAGGTAAGTTCCGCATTGAAAAGAAATGCGGCACTATCATTGTTTGTGTGAGTCCACAGTTCACCTCCAATGAGTCTGAAACACTGTAGACAGCATTAGAGGAGCAGAAGAGGGGTTTAGTTTACAATTCTATTCAGATATGACTCCGTTTACAAAAGACATTTACTGCACAACGCATTGGTCTAAAGCAGGTGTTCTAAACATCATTCACTTGAGATAGAAGGCAATTTCAGTTCTGATATCTCTGAGTCTGGCGTGCTGCTGCCGCTCCGGTCGCTGTACGTGTCCCTGCATCGGGAAAACAGTCCTCAGTTAGTGCGCGTTCTTTGAATGCATGAGTAAGGTGACACATGTAATCTGTTTACCGTGGAGACAGACGGCAGCCCTTCTGTAAGTAGCTCTGAAGCTTTCCGGCAGCGGCCAGCAGCAAACCAAGGTAAGGAGGGGACGGTTTGATGGGGCGAGAGGTGAACTCAGGGTGGTACTGCACTCCAATGAAATATGGGTGATCTGAAAATGAAGAATTCGATTTTTTAGAGAGCATAGCGTCTTTCCTGTAGGGAAGAATTTTTGACCTACCTTAACTTAAAGAGGTTTTAGTAGGAGCCAAAATGTTAATGTTGTAATGTCTTTTTTTTCCACTTTCAGTCATGTATAATTTATTCAAGCAAAATGGACGTTTTGAAATAACAGAATAACTACACATAATTAGCTGAGGGATGCAGAAGTCTGAACACAAACTGTTGACATTTAAAAACCCTGAAAATAACTCTGTTTTCCTTACCATCCAGCTCTGTGACCTCCATCCTCTCTCCTTCCACATCCTGACCTACGAAGCGGAATCCCTTCTCTTCAAAGTGACTCTTCAGCTCAGGATTGACCTGTGCAATGACACGCAACGTTAAAAAAAACACACTCGTCAACAGTTCCCTTTTTTTATGATAGCGAACTGAGAGGTGAGCATACCTCAAAGCGATGTCTGTGCCTTTCATCCACATATTCTGCATCTCCATAAAGCTTGCCTGGAATACAGAGCAGCTGTAAGCACAGAGCAGCAACACATCAACAGCTGCTTCGCCGTGAATTTAAACCTTATCTTACGGAGCACACTGTTGCTGGTTTTGAAAATGGTTCGTCTCTTTCCCAGCCTCATGGTGCCGCCCATCTGCCCGGGGTTGTGTTCTGGCATATCAATCACCTGCAATCGTTCATTGAAAGAATTTGAATCTCGTACACTTTGCAGATTATGTAGGATTCAGTTTATTTTCGTGTCTTCTAAAAACGTACCACAGGATGCTTTGATTCAGGGTCGAATTCTGTTGAATTGGCATCTAAATGTGAAACAGAAAGATGTGCGATCAGTTATGCTGTGATTAATCACTAATCACTGCTACCTGGATAGATTAAGGTAAACAGATCAACCGGAAGCCTCTTATGATAGCTGATTAACACTTATCTATGCAATTTCAATCCATATACTTGCTCATTGTTTAGTGAGCCCATGGATGACACAGAGGCAGGTAACAGCTGATAGGGCAATCTCTCATGTAGATTAGACCTACATTCACCGAGATAACTCCATTAACTGCTTCAGCCTATTAACTGTACTCCCCCCCCCCCCCCCCCATCTCCTGAATGCGTGGTTTGTCATGTAACTCTAATACTGTACACTAATCCTATTGGTTGCTTTAGCACATCTGTAACCTCCACATGCTACAGTCCTGGCGCTGTGGAAATCGCTGGCAGCTTTACTGCTTGCCAGTGTTGTAAGTGTGGGTAACCCACTGTGCCATCTTTTCTATTTAGTCACACCAGGACATAATTTAGGTGAAACTAAACTTTTTCATTGCACTTCTTGGTGCAAAAGATATTATAGGCATTATTTTATTTCTAAGTTTCCATACGCATAGTTCATTTCATGTCAATCAATAACTGTAAACTGGAATATCGGTTCAGGATGAATGTTCTGTAGATATATAAGCAGTCCTTGTTGTGGGGAAGATCTAGGACAAATCTGCTAAATGTCAGGCACCGTTTTAATTTTATTTGTCACATTTTTGGTCAAACTGTGCAACTGAGAGACACACATACACTACCAGTTAAAAGTTAGGACACACCCTCTCATTTAGGAGTTTTTCTTTACTTTCATGACTTTTTACATTATAGATTATAAACATGTCTGGACTTATTTCCCATTTTTTGTGTACCACATGATTCCATATGTGTTCATTCATAGTTTTGATGCCTTCAGTGAGAATCTAGAATGTAAATAGTCACAAAAATAAAGAAAAAACATAAATTGAGAAAGTGTGTCCAAACTTGACTGGTAGTATAAGTGAGAAACATTAGCTAATAGTAGTGGCAATGCTTGCTGTTTGCACTCATTCAGTCTTTCTGCGAATCACATTTCTAACATTAAAATGCTGCTTTTTCCTCAGAAAGACTTGCAGAGATGTGACATCTTTAGACCGCTCAACCAACTGCCTTCTGGTTGAGCGGTCAAAGATGTCGCGTTTCTGCAAATTGTTTTATGTATCTCCTCCAAAGTCGCGGCGAGAGGAGTGGATATACACAAAAATCACCAGTAAATTTTGATGACTTTGCTTAGAGGTCAGCCTATACCAGGTCTCCTTTAACATAAAATTTAAAAAAAAAACAACATAACAGCATTAACATTACCTGCCCAGCCGAGCACGTTCCTGGCAAATTCACACACAGCTAGCTGCATTCCAAGACACACACCTGCAGAAAAAATGAACATGTGTCCAGTGGTGTGTTACTGATGCTGCTATTCACGTACATGAGATATGAAGCAAGGTACGGTGGAAAAAAGTGTGATCATGTATTATCCTGACAACTATCCTGTACCGAGGAAGGGCTTTTTCTGTTTCCTGGCCCAGTTGATGGCATGAATCTTTCCTTCAGTTCCCCTGACGCCAAAACCTCCTGGGACCAGGATGCCACTGTGAACAACCGGGAAAAAATGCCATGTTGATTAAACTGCTCTTTGAATATCCGGGCTGCATCTCCTATCAGACCAGGACGCCCTGGGCATATGTAGCACTCACTCAGAGCTGCAGAGTTTCTGCCATGCCTCGTGGTATTTTACTGGCTCCTCCTGCAGAGTGCAGGGTTCCAAAGATGCAGAGTCTATATACTGGGAACAAGAGATGGACACAGATTAGTTGGTATGTTTTAATACAGATGCTAAGTTGGTAGTTGTTCTCATGAGATACATGAAGCCTTCAACATACACTGAAGGTTTGGCTTCATTGGAGAACATGGAATTTTAATGATGTTTTTTCTCAATGGTTTGACTGTTTCTACGACATCATAATATTGTGCCTTCGTCTTCCAAGATAGTTTCGTGGCACCTGGACCATCATCTTGACAAATTAACTTCTAATGTTCAAGTAACAGCAATGGATATTTTATTTTTTTTTAAATTTGCATTGTTTAAGTGAGATGGGTGTTACAAGAGGGTGTTAGTTGCCAACAAAAAAAATGAACAGGGGCAAATCATGGAGTAACCAGTAGATGGCAGAACAGGCAGAGCTCAGCAAGGATCCATCCATCCATTATCTATACACTGCTTAATCCTCATTGGGGTTGTGGGAGGACCGGAGACTATCCTAGCTGAGTGAGGGTGAAGGCAAGGGAAGTTCCTGGACAGGTCACCAGTCTATCACAGGGCTACACACAGAGACAAACAACCACACTCACATTCACAACTATGGACACTTTAGAGGTACCAATTAACCTGAGCATGTTTTTCAACTGTGGGAGGAAGCTGGAGTACCCATAGAAAACCCACGCATGCCCAGGGAGAACATGGAACATGCATAAAAATCAGGTCCAAGTTGGGATGTGAACTGGGGATCTTCTAGCTGCAAAGCAACAGTGCTAGCCTTTGAGTCACTGTGCAGCCCCTTCCTCTTTAAGCAGCTTAAACTAATTCAAAAGAATACATTTATCATCAAAACCATTAAGCACCACTGTATTAAGATGCACACACAGCCAACACTTGATTATGGAATTTATATGTAGTGTAGTGAATGTTTTGACTTTTTATGTGGTGTTCCATGTCCCCAAAAAGCACCAGCTACCACCAAATTCCTCTGTCTAAAAGCGCAGAATTACCGATTTTGTTTTGGAAGACGAGAAATGAACACTAAAGGCTGGGACGAGAATCAATTAACAGTATAATAAACTGATCATAAATCCTCTCAAAAATCCTGAAAAGACATTCCTTTAGAAGTCCAAAACATCTATGACTACACGGCGAACAGGAACTCCTGATCATGATTGTTAGATACTTTAAAGGGGAACTTCATTTTTTTTCAACCTCAATCTCAGGACGCTAGAAAGCAAATCTCGTTCAGAAATCGCGCGACAGCTCGCGAAATCGCGCAAGAGCTCGCGCCAAAATGCCGGTTTTGGAATGAGATTTGCTTTCTAGCGTCCCAAGATTTGGATACGGACCACAACAAATAGTGATCGCCAGGTAATGTGGAGGTTTTCGTTCACTTCTCATCTCTAGTATGTTGTGGGACACTCATTGAGACTATCCGAGCCGGTCAGTGTGGAGAAAAAAGCACGTTAGGGCGGACTTTGACGCGCGGGGGGGGGGGGGGGGGCAACTTTTCGCTAGCTGAGCTGCTAAGCTGCCTGCCTGGCTAAATACTGGAGCTATGTCGAAAATTCATTTCTCCATCACTCACATGCATGGAATGACGTATGGAAACAGACCCCAGGTTGAAAAAAAACAAAGTTCCCCTTTAACTTGTGCCAGTTTAAACAAAGTGGGATCAAATATAGATTAAAGACATTGCTCAAATGACTGGATCCACGGCAATATTATTTACTGCCTTATTTATTGTTTACATTTCCTGAAGCATCATGATCAAAACTTCATGATCATCCCTGTGGCGGGAGTAACTGATTTAGTTTGTAGCCCATATTTCCACATGCATACAAATGTGATCAAGATCAGCGGAGTTTGACAACGTTATGTACTTACTTTAACTTCCAACTTATGGCTGACGGCCAGAGCAGAGTGCTCCAGAGCCTTTATAACAGAAGCATAGGAGTCAGAGAACTTGGTGTACTTCCCCACCAGTGCTATAGAGCAATGCTCCAGCAGTCGGTCTGACCTGTGAGGACAACATGCCTATCAGTATGCTGTTTGACCTTCTCTGGAGTGCACTTATTCAATCTCTGTGGAAAGAACCCACAGAGGAGCATTTTTCAGCATCAGTTAGCTTTTTGACTGCTGCTGCTGACTCACCTGTCAGACATCTCCTTCCACTTAGTCAGCATTCTCCTGGGTCTGGTCTCTATGGGCATATTAAGCCTCCTGCTCAGGTAGCTCACCACGCCTTGGTCCTCCAGCAGTAACGGTACTCTGTAGATGGACGACACGTCGTGCACGCAGATGACCTGAAGCCGGGCAGATCGGAGAGTTTAGCGTCGCGGAAAGAGCCTTGGTGCTGTTTGATCAAAGCTGATGTGCTTGACCTACTTGTTCAGGTTCGACATGGCAGAACATTGAGATCTTTTCTTTCACCGAGTTCTCCAGAGCGGTTGAACAGCGGCACATAATCTGTCAGCAAAGAAGAGACACTTTAGTAAGCTCTCGAGGGAAACTGGGTCATTGCAACCAAAGACAGACAAAAAATAAACAGTGATTTGACGCAGACAATAAATAAAACTATTGTGATGCCTTGATGACTAAGCCCTAAGTCTACACACACAGTGGTTATGTGTGTCATACAGTATGAAGTGCTGAGACTTGTCTCCGTGACTTTTCCAAGTGACAATCCTGACCTATGCAATCTGACAGGATTATCTGTCTGATTCTACAGTTGTGTCCACTTGGTCAATCAGCTGCAATTGACAGAAATCTACACCGATCAGGCACATTAGGACCACTGACAGGTGACGTGAATAACATCAATCATCTTGGTATAATGCAATGTTCTGCTGGGAAACCTTGAGTCCTGACATTCATGTGGATGTCTGACATGTACCACCCACCTACACATTTCAGGTCATGCAACCCCCCAACTGTCCACCCCCCATGGCAACAGCAGTCCTTGATGCCAGTTGCCACCCTCAGCAGGACAATGCACCTCGACACACCGCAAAAACTGCTCAGGAGTGGCCCAAGGAGCATGACAAAGCTGAGGTATTCACCCGGGTTCCACACTCCCCAGATCCAAATCTTATTGAGCATCAGTGGGATGTACCAGGATAAGCCTGATCTAGGTAGGTCCCACAGAATTCACTGCCACAGGAAATCCCCAGAGGTCCTGTGTCCATGCCCCACTGGATCAGAAGTGTTTTGTCAGCATAAAGGGGACCAACACAATACTAGGCAAGTGGTCATAATGATAAGCCTGATTGGTATCGCTCCACCTGTCAGGCAGCACACAATTTCACTTGTGAATTTATATAGTTAATACCTGTAAATACTGACTTGAAACTGTTGTAGTTATGCATTTTGTCAGTCTATGTCTGCTGAATCTTTTTCGTGTTGTTGGTATAACCAAGCAGCTTCTGTTTAATGACCAAACATTGCCTGATAAGCAGCAGCTGTGGTGTGAGATTGGGTAAACCGGCCATCCGCTGTCAGATGTAGTTACATCATCTACCAGAAATCATTGGCACTTATGATACAAAAACTCAACACTAATATGCTCTATGTATTTTTACTGAATAAACTAAATTAAACTGTTAACACTCTGAAGTTAAACAAATGCATCTCATTGACCAAAACTCAGTGTTAATAATGCACAGTCTTCATGATCTTATAACTTCAGTGTGTTACTGCGATCACAGGACTGAACAATACTTTGTACCTCTTGTTAAATTCCTACTTTAACAATTAAACACGTGGGTGTGTTTTATTAAATGACTTATGGAAGCAAGATTTAGCTCTATATTAAAATTAAATTGCTCGTAATCCTTTCAGAATGTTCCCTCCATCATGTGTTTGTGGTGACTGAATTTGTGGTTGGGCACAAACAGTCATGCAGCTAAGTGTGGATGGACATACTTTTTGTTGACGTTTTTTAGCTGAAGTGGTTTTGATTCTGGACAAACTAAAGACTTTTAAGGCTTCTGTCAACTTTTAGAAATCCCTTTCCTTTCCTACAGCTGTGGCCACAGCGGCTGAGGGCCAATCACTTCCAAGAGAGCACATGTTTCCACTTACTCTGTCTTCAGAAATTTGGCCTGGAAATCTAACTTGACCACTAATTGGATACATCTTCACAGCTACACCATTCAGAGCATGTACCATCTGAACCTGAACTCGCTGTGACATTTTCATGCTCCAGGCCTGCTTTTACTAAAACAAAAACTAATTCCTGACCACCATCAGACTCGGGTTACTCTTCATTTGCAAAGATTTGTCCTCAAAATCCTCCAATGTCCAAAGAAAATGCAGTTCTGCAGTAGACCTGCACTTCAGATGCTGCCCCATCATGGTGCCATGACAATGAGCTAATAAATGCAGGCCTATTAATCATTTTGTCTGCATTTATTTATTGTATCTGCAAGATGACAGCATCATTATGAGGTCTAAATGGGAAAAAAAAAATCACCCGCTATCACTCACATGCAGTACCTCAGATTCAAAGGATAAAAACAAATAGAAAAACAACGCTGTGTATCATTTTTGATAACTTGTCAAAGACAAATAGTTGGAACACCATTGAGACAAAACCACTAAATTTGACGAGATGTAATATCATTACAGCTTGCTAAAAGATTCGAGGTATGTATTTAAGGGAAAAGATAACAGTGATCTGAGGATTGAACTGAATGGGCTTGAACGTTTAAAAAACATCACCCTGTGATTTGAACACAAATGATGCATAAAATATACTCATGTGTAACAGAAAGTGACTCACCAGATCAGGAGACAGACCCAGTCCTCTCAGCTCTCTGACACTGTTCTGTGTTGGTTTAGTCTTTTGTTCTCCTGTTGCACTTGGCTGGTAATGCAGATAACACACAGATACATAGAGACTGTATGACGCTAACCTTCAGTCAGTGAATTCACAACAACTATTTAGTGACACACATACATAGGGAACATACATAGGAGAAAAAAAGCTTGGATTGTAACAGGAACAAACATAGGACAACAAACTGAAAGTACTGTTCCTCCGAGAATTTAGGATGACTGGTTGATGTTTAGGGAAGTTGAATTGCATTATTAAAGGAATCCAACATCCCGATCAAGCAGTATTCAGTCAATAAATTATCATTCTTCTCTCTTCCCAAATGAGGTATTTTTTTAATCAGCTTTTAAAAATTGTCACGTTAAATTTGGTCAGCTCAAAGTTGAAAGGTTACTACAACTGCAGGTCTTATTAATCTGTTCAGTTTTTTGCCTAAAAAGTTTAAAAATTGTGTGACTGAGCCAGTGAAGAAGACAGAATTCGGCTTTAAGCACTACTGTAAGATTAATGTAAAGGTTACAGAAGCACACGATTAATGTTCCATTACATCTTCCAGGTTGTTTGGAGAAGCACATCTCATTGTATCAATATGGTGGGAGTCGGACAACACATGCATCTACCTGTGGATAAAACCTGAGAGGTCCAAGGGTGTCGCCATCTTACCTGTGGTATTAAACTGACGTGAATGTTACAGAAGTTCTCTCTCTTCACTTTGAACTGGAACTGCCTGAAGGCCTCGATGAAAGGCATGCTCTCTATGTCTCCCACAGTGCCTCCTAGCTGCAAACACACACAAACATCTGGCAGTGAAAATCATGGAACCACTGGGCTCAGTAGGGCCGTTGACATGGCAGATAATCCCGTTCAGTAAAAAACTAAATCTATGCTATTTAAGGAAGCCAATTCTAAAATGATCAACTTAGGGGGTATGGATCTTTGGCAGTCTTATAATTCAATTTCATTTATATGTGGTAAAGAAGTATTCTAAGTGATTTCTGATTCAGTAAGGTAGAGAATGCTATATTTAGGCTCTTGCACTATTTCACTGTATGCAAACCCACTGACTCCTGCCCTTTGCTGCTCAGCTGCAAATGAAGCATACATGGCAGTTAAAATAATAGCTTTTAATGAAGACTATTAGAGACAGCAGAGGATGGTGTGTGAGAATACAGCTATGGAATGACAACCAAAATGTGGCATTTTTTGGTCTAAACAGGAGTTCTTGTGCCCTCTGCTGCGCTGTTACATCTCAAGGGGCTGCTACAGAAAGCAGGTTTAGCAAAAACTCAGTTTGGCAATCCTAAGACAAGGCTTAAGATTCCAGAGGGAGAGAACTTGAACTCAATCAGCGTCTGTGAACCTGAGAGCTGTACTACCAAGCAGGTGCATGCGACTTCAGTCAGGAAGAACAGATTATTATAATAGAGAGCGAGGAAAATGACAAAAATATTACAGCAAGTGTGAAATGCTAGTAAAAAAATCATCTCAGTCGTGTAAGTTAATCTATTTTTTTTACCCACTGAGTGAGTCTCAATGCAGCAGCTTATTTCAAATTTGAAAGCTGCACATTAGAGGTGCTAAACTGTTCACCTGAAAGGGAGATGCTCCAAACCAAACATCCTCTGGAACAGGTCAGCTGTGCAGCATATGCTACCATAGTGAGCTATCATGTTAAAAGGCAGCCATCTTTGTGACACTGAAAACTTAAGAGGAGTAAGCAGTGTATAGATAATGGATGGATGGATGGATGGATGGATGGATGGATGGATGGATGGATGGATGGATGGATGGATGGATGGATGGATGGATGGATGGATGAGGCCTCAGATACATGATACAATGAACAATCACTTCTAATGTTGTGATCTGTCACACTGATGGAATATTCCTGTCTCGGTTAACACATCATGGACAAGATGATGAATATTTTTGTGTGAGGATGATTGCGATGCAGCTAAAATGACTTTGAGCACATAAAACTAAACTAAATGTCAGCCAAATGTAAAAGTGAGCTTTTGAATGTCAGCTGCACATGGTCACAGTCACGTCATTTGAAATATTTAGAGTCATTAAATTCTGTTGAGCAAGATTTTTCAGTGTAAAATAGTCATCTAAAAATGTAGAGTAAGTTTGAACCTAGACCCTTTTAACTGCAAATGCATCATTATTACTGGGTCAGATCCATAAATAAACGAAAAATGTTATATCTCTGTTTAATCCACATTTTCAGGTAGAGTGGCCTGCAATAGATAGAATATAAAGTTCAAAAGCAATACACGGCAGAATTTTCTGCTTTGCATTTGTGTCTTGTAAACAATGAATGAGTGGAAGCCGCTGAATAAAATGCAACTTCTTGACTCTTGTTTTTCAAGATAAATATCAGGTCAGCCCTGGGACACATTCATATTTCTGACTATCGACTTTTAATGGAGGCTCTGCTCTTGAATTACTCGTTGCCATGGTGTTTGAGCTTAGCTGAAGATTATCTTTTATCCTTAGCCATGCACACGCTTAACTCTGAGTTGATTAAACAAACCAGCTGGAACTAAAAACTCTGCCTTTCCAATCATTAGGTTCATCAACTCAGAGGTCAGAGTTTAGAGTCAAAGTTTGCGAAAGCTGCAACAGAAACCAGCCTCTCTGGTGTAACTTTAGTGCAAGGGGAAGTCATCAATATCCAATATCAATATGCGCTGGGCCCTCACAGTTCATAAATTGATTCAACACCACAGAAGATAAGGCCTGTGATGCTCATGTGAATTACCATCAGCCACTGCGCTTACCTCTATCACACAGACTTGAGGTTCCACATCATCATCATCAACTGGCACTTTGGCCTGTTTCACAACCCATTCCTGGATCGCGTCTGTGATGTGGGGCACCACTGGAAGAGAGGGAACCAAAATGTGTCATCATTCACTTACTGTATTTATCTCGAGCATGACAGCCTCTTTCATAGTGACATTTTCGCCGTTTACCCTGCACGGTCTTGCCCAGGTAATCTCCCCTCCTCTCCTTATTGATGACTGACTGATAGATCTTGCCCGTGGTCAGGTTGTTATCTCTTGTTAGCCTGATGTCAAGGAATCGTTCGTAGTTCCCCAGATCCAAGTCCACTTCACCCCCGTCATCGAGCACAAACACCTCACCTGGATACAGGGAACGTGCAGCACTCACACCACATACACAACTAGTTCACTGCAAATGTGTTTGTTTGTACTGATCACATACCATGCTCATAGGGTGAAAAGGTGCCGGCATCTATGTTTATGTAGGGGTCGATTTTGATGGCAGTTACGTGCAGACCACATGACTTGAGGATTGTGCCCACACTGCTTGCAATGATGCCTTTGCCGATGCCAGAGATGACGCCTCCAGTTACCAGGATGTATTTCATCATTGTGCTCTGGTATCTGGAGACAGATGACTGATTAGAAATAGACAGTAGATCAGTAAAACCTTCAGAGGTTCAAAATTCTTGATGACATTCTTTTGTGATCTGGGAAAAATTTGTCTTTAGCTGTGCTGTTGTTAAATATCTCAACCATGCACATATAAATAATACAAAATATGATAGGAACAAATATGATATGTAATGTATAGTTGCTGCTAATATTTTTTTTCCATTGTCAATTTTTTTTTAAATTATTTTTACAGAAAGGATACAAAACATTCATGAAGAGAAATGCACTATTTGGCACAAGCAGGTCCTTCTGGCTGTATAACCACGCTACGTAGTTGCCCAGCCAACGGGGAGCCAAACAAACATGTTTCATGGAACCAGATTTAGCATGTGATTAAAAAAGTGATTAATTTTTTTCAGTCTTTGGAACACCAGTTTGACCAAACCAAGCGTGGCACGTTTGACGCGCTCGGTTACACACAAAGCATAGGCCGAGCGGGCGGGGAGTTCCAAACTTAGCAAGGACGGGAGGGAGGAAATGAGCGAACCGCCCGTCCCGTAAACACCGTGAATAAAACCAACCACACCACAGTTATACCGCCACTACTGTTACCTCCTGACTTAGTCTTAGTACCTGACTCAGAGTTACCGAGAGGAACAGAAAACCACGGCCTCATTTTGTGTCCGCAGTGGAAAAACTGAACATGTTCTGAACAAACTCTTGTTTTTTGTTGTTTTCTTTACCAACAATGTGGCTAATGCTGTTTCTACCAAGTTATTCAACTTTCATGAGACTATACCGGCACTGTATTAAAATAAAAGCAAGCTTGGCCATTGACTTATGCTTATATGTGATGCTTCGCGACACACAAACCCAAAACGATAAGGTTAGTCGTATATAGCTGCTTTATATACTCTGTTGAATGTTAGAAGACTACTGCTAAAATACAATTAGTCGTTGTATTACATTGCAACATAAGAATTTTCAGCAGTTTTATTTTGACACATTTTGACCGGAGGTGAAACTTGTATATTCTGTGTAACTTTACAGTGCTTGCTAGCTAGCCAACAGCCTCTCTCAACAGAGCATCAGATTTCAACTCACCTAATATTCTTCTGCCAGAGCCTCCCGTCAAAACAAACCGTCTGCGGCGAAAACAGCTCACAAAATCTTTGCCCAGAGACCAAAATTCGATCCGAATATAGTCTGTTTTTTGCCGCTGTACCTCCTATTTTCAGCCTGGCTCTACACGTGTATGGAGCACGGTTCAGGGCTGCTCTGCATCATTCACTACACTTACGACAATATCGTGCTGCCTTCACACGCGCCTCGGAAACTGCTCTGTCCCAATTCGGGAATGTCACAACCTTGACATGTTAATGTGGAAAGGGTAAAGCCCCGTTTATCTGCAGCACAATTAAGAACAGAAGAGAAGAGTTAGGTGTATGTATATTTGGCAAGATATTTCCCGATTTTAAGCATTTAAAACCTCAGACGCCATCAATTCTTCGAGAGAGAAAGAACAACGAATTTATTTCCAGTAGGACTTTATTACCAACACGGCAACCAGACCCCTAGGACCCTGAGAGGCCTCAGGTTCATGAATATGTCTGTCTACATGTTAATAGAACATTTATTAGAAATGTCCTCCACTAATGTGTGAATTCAACTACCCACCATCCTTTCGTTCTTGGAACTTGTGTATTGTTTTAGTCTATTGTTGTAGTTTATTGTTGTAAATTGGTGTTTTATGGGATTCTTTTAATTGTTTTTTTTTCTGATAAATATTTAACATGGTAATGTATTTAATGTGTCAGTATTGTCACTGATAATACATCTGGCCATCTTTTCTATATACATCAATTGTTTGCTACGTGAAATGTTAGAACATTATGCAAAGGGCCTGTTTTAAAGGCAATGGACATACTAACATGTCTTGTTGTGTCTGATCAGCTGTTCAAAGTCCAAAGATGCAGAACTCACTGTCACTTAACTGCTAATTTTACATTTCAGATTATGTCTGAATTTAGGGGAGTTTTTAAAAGGATTTAGAAAATGTTTCAGTTAACCCTCATACTTCCACTAGAACTGTTTTGTCCTTTTCATTTTTGATATTGAGACATTTTTTTCTGTATTTATGCTTTTGGCATAAAATTGGGTAAAATTGTGGGGTTTTTTTGTTCTTTTTAGTTGTAAACATTTTTCCATTGGCCTGCAGTGCTCTATAATACAGCAGTAATCAACAAAACAAATAAAACAGGGTATTTGCTCCCTGGGTCAAATATGAAAAAGTGACACAATCTACTGGAAAACAGTAAAAATGACAATTTTGAAGCCAAAGTTACAGAATGAAAGCCTAATTACATAGAATGCATGATTTCATGGTGACTTGCAGAGGGATCAAAGCTAGCAGTTATAATGTGTTTCAATGAGGATGTTTTTGTCCTTTAGGTCTTGAGTGTCACCATTTTGCGTACACGATGTATTATTGAAGTATTATGGGGCTGAGGTTAAAAATCTCAAAAACTCCCCCAAAATACACATTGTTACCAAATTTTATGCCAAAAGCATAAACACAGCAAAAATTATATTCATATCAAAAATGAAAAGGACAAAACTGTCCTAGTGGGAGCATGAGAGCTAACACTGATAGTCTTTTTAAATCATTTCATAAACTCCCCTAAATTCAGACATCAGCATCTTAAATGTGAAAATTAGCAGTTAAGTGACCACGAGTGTAACTTTCTAAAAAAATCTGGGATATAGACACAAGACATATAGCTTTTCTGGCATTGTGTTTGATGTGGACATTTTTAAAGACCTCGGTGCAACTTTTTAAATTGACGCCTTAGGGTTAAAGTAATTGCTTTTCCCCTATACAGCTGCTTGACTGATCACCAATTACTGTACCTGTAGAGCACTGGACTTTATGATTTTGTTTGTTGTTGGGATCATTATTGTGTCTCTGAGGTTGTTTCATGTGTCTTGTGAAAGTTTTGATTCTGTGAAGTTGTTCAGTTTTTTCTCTTCAAGTTTTTCTAATTCATTTTTTGTGTCTTTTATGAACTTCTTGTGTTTGTCTGAGGCGTTTTGTTACTCCGCCAAGGAACACGGTGGAGTTATGTGACGATCGGCGTGCATTTGTCCGTCTGTCTGTCAGCAGCGTTACTCAAAAATGGACAATGGATTTGGATGAAATTTTTAAGGAAGGTCAGAATTGACACAAGGACCAAGTGATCAGATTTTGGCAGTGATGCGGCTTATGGATCCACCAATTTGTTAAAAACTTTGGTGTCATTGCAAGGTCATTGTAACTATGACTACAAATAAATGCTATGTCAGTTGCTTGCTGATGATCTCATGATTGTGATCCTACAACAAATCCACCACTGAACCTATCAGGACTTATCCTTCAGAAATGATACGAGGAACAATGAAATTGTGGGGGTGTTTCCGAGTCCCATCAATTCCCGCTACTCGCTACATATTTAGGTCATGCAATTCAGTATCCGTACATAATGTACACATGCATAACACACAGCTGTTCTCACTGTAAGGTCACATTTTATTAAAGCCTTCATCTTTTATAAATTATACTGCGCTCTCGGGGTGCTTTTCTTGTTTTCTCTCTGCTTGTTCTGTTTTGGGGGTTTGTTAAGTAAGTCTCTGTGATTAAATTTTTTTTTTTATTATTTCACATCTTTTTTGAGGTTGTTTTGTGTCTGTTTAGTGTAATTCTTTGTGCTAATAGGGCTATGTCCTGTTTCAAGTCATTTTGTGTCATTATTGTCACTTTTCTCTTTGAGGCTGGTTTGAGTCTTTGGGTGTTCATTTACTGTGTCTTTGTGGTCATTTTGTGTGTTTTTGAGGAAGTTCATCTTCTTGGGATAATTTTGTGTCTTTGTGGGTTCGTTTCCCATCTCTTTGAGGATGTTTTGCTTCCTTGTGTTCCTTTTGTGTCTTTTTCAAGGATTTAATGTGTAGTGTGACCGTGTACAATATGTCTGCTTGAAGCTGTTTCCTGTCTCTTTGTAAGGACTCTTAAAAGGACCCCTGATGCGTGGGCTCCTGGGGCTGTGCGCCTTGTAGTCCCCTTCAGTAATCCATCCATTTACTTTGTTTTTTTTTTCTACTTACCATCACAGCAGAATCTTCACATGTGCAGGTAAACAAGACTTTTCCTGGTCTTGCTATTATCATATACCCCTGAAAGCAGCACACTTTCTCCTTTTAGATCAGCAGGGGGCGCTCTAGCACCATGTTTAAATGCCTACTGTGGGCACAGGGGGAAACAAGTGGCGTTTTCCTCACGTATAAAGGCTTTAAGCCAGCTGATAAAAAGAGTATGTTTGCTTTAAGCTTTACAGATTGTGCCAATCTTCCATCAGCATTAGATCATTTTGCTCGGAGCCTCTTGAATTGTTCATATCTTAAGTGGCAGAGAGTCGAAATGTCTTGCACAATTTATCCGTGTGAAAATTAATTTGTTCACATCTTTCATTTTTTAATGCATAAAAGAATAACTACAGCACATTCATATGAGTCCAGGAATAGAATGGGCCATTGTATCCTGACAAAAGATGTAACAATGTATCAGTGTGACTCCAGTGATAATGGAAGCTGCTGCTCAGATGCGACAAAGCCTGCCTGAATTGGTCCCGCAGCAGAAAAACATAAGTGGCTGGAGGCACAGAGATGTTTTCCTGCGGGGTTACAACACACAGGTTCCTCTTTCTCTTCTTGACACAAAACAACACTTTATGCTGCTCTGCTCCATATAATAAATGGCCATAGTCCAAAGTGGTTAGTTACAGTGTACTGTGGAAAGGTCAATGGTCCTGTGATGTGGATTGTAGTGTATCATCCTCATTGTGCTCAGTAAGATAGGAAGTCCAGGCAGGCTCTCAATTTGGCCAAACTGTGATTTGCTGAGGTTGAACAACAAGACATCCAAGTCCTACTGCTGTTTGGATAATCTGCAACCAGGTTCACTGGGCCCACTGTGTGGGTGAGCGCTGGCACCACAAATTAAAATAACAAAATGATGGAGTTAGTGACTGATGGCTGACTCACAGACAGATAGCTGCAGAGCTGACTGATGTGTCTATGTAACACCCAAATCTCTACTTGTGAGCCTTAGCAGCCAGCTTAGTCTCTGGAACACAGGAGGGGGGCTTAATGAGAGTTTTAATTCATTTTTGACCAGAGCTGTGATTGAATTAAACTCCCACAGAAGGGCTGGATCCTCTCCTCTCCACAAGCCATTTCCTCCTATTAGACATGTAACAGAAGCAGCAGTCAGACAGACAGGTCAGTCTGAGATTACTGTTTGTTTCCTTCTTTGTTTTATGGAAGCATACATTCTAAAAGAGTACATGTGTCTGCTGCTGGTGCACACTGTGGACTACTAATGTTCTGATGGAGCTGTATCATGATGTGTTGCACATTCTTTAAGAAAGAGTTCATCAACTTGTGAAATACATGTATTTTTTGTCTTTCTGAGGGTTACAGGAGAAGATCTGTATCAATTTGAGGTTAAATGTCAAAGATGGGAACTGGATGCATTGAGTCAAGCTTAAACCTTGATTATACTGCCTTACAGACATACAAATGGACAGCTGTGAACAACACAGAGGCTTAGTTGTTGTTATTAGGCCAGTGCTACAATTCTGGCATCTGCAACTACCTGAAGGTCTGAATGGCATAAATTTCATCATCTCCACAAGACCATGAGAATACACATAGACAGCTACCTTACCTCTGCTGAAAATATGTATTAAAATAGTGCACATATGTAGTAGTAGTGTGTACAGAGGTACTCGACAGCCCACTGCATATGTATGGAGTTGAGTCATCCAAGTGGAGTCCTGTAGCACAGAAAATTGATGTAATAGCAACAAGTAGACATCCATGGTGTCTGCGGCGGCTGTCCCCGTGCATCTACAATGGAGTGTAATCAAGCCTTTAATCCACCTATGTACAGTAGCAATGGTTCCTCATATTTAGTCATTCAAATTCAGGGCTGCAGGTAGACATTTGGAGAGAGGACTACATGATGGTAGAATTTTGCTTTGCATACTCACTGGCACAATAAGAACACTAGCCTTAGTTTAATAATTGGACACTGATGATTTGTTCTGTAATTTCTAATTATGCCAATTACTGTACTGTTCACACAGCCTTACACAATCTAGCTTAGCATTAGAATCGCATTCAAGAGTGAATACGTGCCTGAAGTGTAGGAATGACTATCGTCTAATTTATTTATCTATAATAAGCATTACAGTAATCCAGCCTAAAATTTACAAATATATGGACTAGTTTTTCAGCATCACTCGGAGACAAGATGTTCTTGATTTGGACCATGTTGAGCAGGTGAAAGAAGCTCATTCTACAGACTTGCTTTATGTGTGAGTAAATCCTGATCAAAAACAACTCCAAGGCTCTTCACAGTAGAACTTGAGGTCAAGGCAATGACATCCAGAGTAACTATCAGACTTGATTGTGCGCTTTAATGTGTTTAGGCCCAAATGCCATAACTTCCGGGCCTTTATGTCCTTAAGACATGTTGAGATTTTGAAAAACTGATTAGTCTCATGCTGCTTTATAGATAATTAAAACTGAGTGTCATCTGCATACAATGGAAATGTATGCAGTGTTTTCCAGTAACATTGCCTAAGGGGAGCATGTACAAGGTAAAAAGTATTGTCCTAACTGAGAACGCTGTGGAACTCCATAACTAACTATGCTGCGAGTGGAAGAATCATCACAAACACGGAAATTGGAATCCTGATTAATGATTAAAAACAGTTTAGTGCAGTTCTTTTAATCCTAACAATATGTGCCAGGCTCTGTGATAAGATGCTTTGATCAACTGTATCAAATGCAGCACTATGATTCAGTAGAACAAGTATAGAAACTAGTCCACTGTCTGAATCTATTAGAAGGTTATTGGTGACTTTGACCAGTGCTGTTTCTGTACTATGATGTATTCTAAATCCTTACTGAGACTCTTCCAGCAAACCACTAGACTGTCAGATGATTTGCTTTCAACAACTTTTACAAGAATTCTAGAAGTAAAAGGGAGGTTAAATATGGGTTTATAGTCAGATAAAACAATTGGATTCAGAGTAGGCTTTTTGAGAAATGGTTTGATTACAGCAACCTTAAAAGTTGGCAGTATGTAGCCTGTTAATAAAGACAAGTTGTCACAGTAAATGCAGAAACCCAAGCGCAGACAGAGGCACAACACACAGACTAAAGTTTGACAACTTATTCCCAGGAATTTTTAATATACAACAACACAAACAATAGAAAGATAGGGACAGGAGCGACACTCAAAGGGAGGACAGACATTCGAGGCACGGAGGATCTACCGAAGTCTAGAAGGGACGCTATGCAACGAACACGAATAAATTGCAAACCAGACTTAATCATGAGATTATAAAGATATACGGAACAGGGAAACTAACCAGGACCAGGAAACACCAGGCTATAAGTCATACAGGAATTCAAATACAAGAATCTACACGAAGCGCACAGCGCAAAACTGAGCAGGAACGCCCACCTGTGTTCCTGTTTGTTGTATTTTGTCTGTTGTGCAACAGACAAAATACAGCCAACAAAATGCTAATATCATGTAAGGTGACCACACACACACAAGGACACAAGATTTTACGCCAGCAAACAACAATAGCAAGATGACCACTAGTAGCAAAAAGCAAAACTAAGTACTTAGCTGACAGTATGTAAGAGGAGAGAAATCAGGGGAATGCAGGCTGAGGAAGCCTTGGAGTGGTGGGAGTTAAACGGGAAAGTGGGTCTTCAGGGTATGGCGTGCATGGAGAGTGGGAGGAATCCAGACAGGTGTGGAATGCAGCCAGTTTGAAGCAGGACTCCAGCATGGAGCAGCACGTAGAACTGGACAAGAAAACAGAGGTTAACTAGAGCAAGGCTATAGAACAGGAACTGTACTGGAGCTGGCCTGAGTCGACTAACAGGTTGTAGTACAACGGTATGGAGTTGAGTAGGATGGAGTCTATCCCAGCTGACTTAGGGCGAAGGCAGGGGACACCTTGGACAGATGACCAGGGTGGGAGAAACAAGCACACTTGTATTCACACCTAAAGACAATTTAGAGTTATCAATTAACCTGAGCATGTTTTCTACTGTGGGAAGAAGCCAGAGTAAACGGAGAAAACCCATGCATGCACAGGGAGAACATGCAAACTCCATGCAGAAAGATCCCAGGAAGACCAGGGATCTTCTAGCTGCAAGGCAAAAGTGCTAACCACCAACCCACTATGCAGCCCCCAGTCAGACCTACTCAGGAGAAAGCACTCTCACCCACAAGGCGAAATGGAAAGGAGATATAACTGCCAGCTAAGCAGTGGTGGAGGTGGAGGGCATGACAGAGGTTGTTCATGTCTAAAATTTGGAGTGTTAAATAAAGGAAAGACGTCCTTGAACAGACATGTTGCTGGTTTAGAAGAGAAGAGAAGCAGGTCCAAATATATGCAAGGTTTCATACATGGCTCCAGAATCACAACACCGGATGACATGTTTATGACTTTTTCTCTGATAGTTAAAATCTTACTTGTAAAAAAAAAGGTCATGAAGTCATCACTACTAAGAGTAAAATGAACACAAGTCTCCACAGGGCTGTGATTCTTTGTCAGTCTGGCTACAGTGCTGAAAATAGACTTGGGGCTTTTCTTTTTTGATCTATTAGAGATGATTATTAACTAGTTCTTGTTCTATGGAGTGCTTTTTTATATGTGATTCAACAATCTTTCCAGGCTAAGTGAAATTCTTCTTAATTTGTGGTATGCCACTACTTTTCTAGTCTTCAGCTGCAGAAATGACCTTAAACACACACACAGACCAAAGTTAGAAGTCCCGCATCACAAGGTGTTTTGTTTTTGACCGAACACGTGTGTTCATGCCTGTACACACAGAGGCTGAACGAAGGAGCATACAGTACATGCTGTCTTCCTGGCGCACACACACTCTGGTACACACAGTCACACACGCACTCATAGACGCACTCCCTTTAGTTCTTTAGTTAGTTAGTTCTTTAGTAGATTATACAGTACATTGTGTTTGACTTTTATTATCTTTGTAATAAAAGCTTTTGAGTATATACGCTGCATAAGAGTGAATGCTGCTAACCTCTACTGTCCCTAAAATACTCAAGTTTTATTAGCTATTGATGTGGGAATTTTATTCATTATTAAATAATCACTGAATAATCTTAATTAGGGCTTAAACTTTAAGGTGTTAATTTTGATTTACTAATTACAGAAAAAATAATGCATTTATAAATAACCCGTTTAATCGCACCTTTCTCAGTTCCCTAATTTCTGGCACATCGGTAACACTGATGCACAAACTCCAGCCCAGTAGGTGGTGGTAATGAACCTCAAGTCTGTTTACCAGCGATGAAGAAGATGCACAGGACACTGAGTGATGTCAGCGCACAAGAAAGTTTGGTGAACAGTGATGGAAGACGAGACCATGTTGAGTTTGTTGGGCGGAAAATTTTCTTTTAAAAAAACTTCCCAATGTCAGCTTGGATAAAAGCGTGGTTGTGTGCAAATTGTGCTATAAGGAGTTTTCTTATTACTGCAGCACTTCAAGTTGACAGAATCATCTCAATGCAAAACATGTTGCTGTTAGCACCAGAGCTAACGTTAGCTACGACGGTCCTGGTACTGGCAAACAGTGTAGCCGACCCATAATACACCATTTTTCAAGACACTGAAAGAGCTTCAGTTTAAAAAAAAAAAGTCTTAAAATGTTAAACATAATCGCTACAATTGCACTTTGTAATGTACTTTCCACAAAGAAATTAGTACATTTTATCAATTAATCATGCTCAGGCCTCCATAGTTAAAACATATGGCAAATCACATATGCTGTTTAGCTGCTTATACTTTTTCACCACAACAGTGCTCACTTACTGTGGAAGGAGCAGTACAGAAACACCACAGCCCTGTGTGTTTTGCAGAAAACTTGGAAGAACAGTCATTATATTGTCATGCCACTGAGGGAGGTCTGGAATCTATCTTCTTTTCTCTCTGTAAAAGACAGCAGAAGATGAAAAAAATACAGATCTAGGGGTGATCAAGAAGTTCTGAGACTGTGTCTCAACGACCTGATTTAATTTAGGCTAGCATCCCCGTTGAAGTAGTCTCGCTGTGCAGCAATACGCAGCTCCCAGCATTTCTGCAGTAAATGTAATATTCCCCAGAGGTCCTGTCATGTAAACATGTCAGGCACCATCTGTGTCAAAACGGTGAACCTCTAACTTGAATTTCATTTTGTCTCTGATCCTGTCTGTGGTGTTCATGGACAAGATCTCAAGGTGCTGTTGGGGTGAGGATTGTGTCCGGTTTGGAGACCTCAGGATTGTGTCTCTGCTGTTTGCAGATGACTAGTTTCTGTGACCGTGACCTTCAGCAGGCATTGAAGCGGTTTGTAGCTGAGTGTGAAGTGGCTGGGATGCGGATCAGCACCTCCAAGGCCAAGGCCATGGTTTTCTGCCAGAAACTGGGAGATTACTTCTTCCAGGTTGGAGGGGAGTTGTTTCCCCAAGTGCAGGAGTTGAAGTATCTTGAGATCTTGTTCACGAGTGATGAGAAAATGTAGCAAGAGATGGACAGACGGCTTGGTGGAGCATCAGCAGTAATGCAGGCATTGTACCAAACCATGATGATGAAGAGGGAGCTGAGCTCCAAGGCAAAACTCTTGATTTACCAGTCCATCTACATTCCAACCCTTACCTATGGTCACGAGTTCTGGGTAGTGACCGAAAGAATGAGATCGTGGGTATAAGCGGCCAAAATGAGCTTCCTCCACTGGGCAACTGGGCTCAGCCTTAGAGACAGGATGAGAAGCCAGAGGGAGCTCAGAGTAGAACCATAGCTCCTTCGCTTTGGAAGGAGCCAGTTGAGGTGGTTTGGAAATCTGCTTCTGGGGAGACTTCCTTTGGAAGCGTTCCTTAGCAGAGTAATGAAGCCGAGAGAAATTTTACCGGAAAAGTAAGCTGTGTCTGAATGACAGATTGCCATAATTTTAGCAAACTGGTGAAGCAACAATGTTAAGTATTTTTGTGGCCGAAAAGCACTAATATGTGCTGGTATCGTCCCAAGATGACCCTCTCTCCCAGCTGAAAGCCTGATGCATTTCAGGCCCCCAGATGGTTTCATTTAGTGTGGTTGCTTTGAGTTTATGCATTGCTTATGCCATATGTAGTTTTAGATTTGCACCCATTCGTTTTTTGTTTGGTTTACTTTTGAGTTACCATTAATAAATTGTTGTTGAAATTAAATTGTTACAGAGTGGACTTTCCTCCTTAGTTGTGTCATGAACAATCAGCCATAGCGAAAATGTGAAAGTGACAGCTTTTTAGTAAAACACCAGTATAAGATGTACGAACATTATCCCACTCATCCACCGTGAAAAATGGAGATCTGTCTTACTGCAGCCTCGGTAATGATGTGGGGGTTAAAGCCAGCTGAAGGTATTAATGCTGAGGACTGTCTTTGCATGTTAGTGTGTGAGCCTACAGCAGAGTGGAACTGTGAAGGGGGATGGGCAGATTACTTTGTCTTACACAATGATGATGATGATGTCGCTCTCTCATACTGACTACTTCCTGCTTACAGCCTCTGTCCATTTACACTAGTATACACAGTAGATTGATTCAGTCTGACTGATCATCCGCCTCTTTGCTGCTATGTGCATGTTACATACAATTTTTAAAACATGTTTTAAGACAGTTCTCTATGTACAGGCCTTGTCCATCATAAAAGCTTTGTTTCATGATTAAACAGGAATTTTCTCATAATAAAAAATGTGTATCATTTACACATGTAAACATTTAGCATTCATATAACAGTCCCTACATTATCCCAACACGTAAAAAGGAGAAATAAATCCCTCAAAAACATTTTGATTTTGAAAGAAAATGAGGTCATCTCAGATGTGGGGATTTTTCAATAGATTGTCTAAACAGTTCAAGGTTTTTAAAGGATAAAACTTCCTAAAGGGCAACAAAACATCACACATGCCTTACTAACCATAGAACATTCATAAAAAAAGATGCATCATCAGAGGCTTATTAATTAATTTCTAAATAAAAGCATATTTGGAGTTTTCTTTGTGTATTAGGGATACAGGTGTATATAAAGGCAATGTATCAAATAAGCTATCTATGAATTTTCAAAATGGGCTGTCATATGTCTGTGTGCTCCCTGTGCTTCAAGCTTATTTATACTCACGCAAACATTGTGATGTAACTGTGCAGAGATTGTGGGTCAGAATGTCCAGAAAAGCATGCCGGCCTGTAAACTTCAAGACCTAAAAGAGGATAATGAAAATGCAATAATTGAGATGAATAAAAACACAGCAAAATGGAAAAGCTTTATATCATCAAAAAAACAAAAACAAAACCATGTTTAATTGGTTATTTGCCGATCTGGCTTTCTGACATGTCATGGGTATGTGAGACAGTTAATCATCTTTTTTAATAAACCAAGTACTTTAAAACCACCCGCCTAATGCAAAGAAAGTCTTCCTTGAGCCACCAAAATTTCGTTGATGCCTGGACTCCACAGACTTCTGAAGGTGTCCGCTGATAAATTCCATTCAATTCAATTTTATTTATAAAGCGCCATTTACAGGTCAAATTGTCTCAGGATGCTTTACAGAACCCATATGTCTGAACCCCCAGAGCAAGCCCTATGGTGACAGTGGCAAAGAAAACACCCTTTTAACAGGGAAGAAACCTTGAGCAGAACCCGACTCATCTGCCTGGTGGCCGGCGGGTTGCGAGGGACAGAGGAGGTAGAGAGGTAGAGGGGTAGAGGGGTGGAGAGGGGCAGGGATGGGAGAAGAGAGGGGTTGGGAACAAGGAACATATAGCACACGATTGGATACATGCACGATAAGATAGATGATATGTACAAAGTTCCAGCTACCATCGAAATTGATTCACACTTTACTGTTAGAATGTACGGCTACATATATAGCTGGTAGCAAAATTCAAGCAGTATGTCAATGAGCATATCAAATATGGTGAGGGTGATGCAGAGTCGACTGGTGGAAATGGGTAGCTGGAAGCAGTGGGCTGGAGGAAGGTCAGCAGCTGCATCCCACAGGTGGAGACTAGGCCAGTTGGTGGGACAGCAACCGCAGATCTGAAGCATCCAGCTCTGGGACCAGCGACACTTGGAGAAAGGACACAGGGAGGAACAGAGTTAGTGTAATGCAATAATGGTATATATATTAAATACAAAGGTAGATAGAGAAGGGCTCAGTGCATCAAGAGAGGTCCCCCAGCAGCCAGCAGTCACCACGACGTTAGCAGAAGATTCTCTCATTCCTGGAACTGTGATGTGTTGCCTCCATAGATTGGACTTCCCACAGGTGCTCAGATCTAAAGTCTACACCTTGATCTCTTTGTTACGGTCCTCAAACCATTCATGAACAATGTTTTCAATATGAAAGGGAGTATTATCCACACCAGCTGTGACTTCCATCAATATGTTGACCATTGTGTAATCAGAAGTCATTACTGCAGTATTGATTAAGTACTCAGTAATCATTGGCCAGATCACACCCATCTTCAAATGCTGTCTTTATTTTGATCTCAAAAACACACGTGTATCTTGTATAGTTGTGATGTTATCATGATGTCAAAAGCTATTTACAGACAGACACATAAACACCTGCCAAAGTATTGAAAACCACCTTAGTAGTGGTTCATGGCCCAGCAAATGTCTCTAGGATGGCATTTTATCATCACACAAACACATACACAACAAACAATATCAGCTATGCTATCATGGCTTCAACGTGATGTATTAAGTTGAATTAACTCTATATTTTAATACTATTTTTGGGCATTTATTTCTACTTTTCAGACAGGAAATATGGGGAGAAAGAGCAGAGTAGTGACACGCAGGGAAAGTCTGGGCCAGCTGAGACTCACTGCCGGTGTTATTTGCACCCAGTATTGACCCTAACCACTCCACTGTCAGTTTGTCAAATTTAATTAGCTTTCACATAATGAAAACTCTACAGTTACATTAAATTCTTATATAAAAAAAGATGAGTTGAAAATTTCTCTATGATGTTGTCAATTCTAAAGTTTGACCAAAATGCTAATTGCTTATGAGCAAAGGAGCTCTGAAATGTTTACAGCAAGCACCTTCACCTTAATGTCAGCTTAAAATCACAGCAATTAAAATGGATTTGATTGGTGACCCAGAGTTATGGCACAAAACAATTCAAAATGTCAACACTGATCATAAAACTCGACTAAAATACTGTATGCCTTATCCTCCTCATAGCTCTGAACGTGCAGTAGGATTAGAAGCATGAAGCATTTGCAGAGAAATAGTCCTTATTAAAGAAGCAAAATTTTACATGGCAGTTTCAGTGCTTTGTTTTAGCTCTGTTTTGTTAGTGGTGTAAATGCAGTCACTATGAAGGAGCAAGCTTGAAACAGTCCCAGATTCAAAAGACATACACTACAGTTCAAAAGTTTGGGGTCATTTAGAAATGTCCTTATTTTGGAAAGAGAAGTTATTTTTTTCAGTGAAGATAGCATGATCAGAAATCCAGTCTAGACATTGCTAATGTAGTAAATGACTATTCTAGGTGGAAACGATTGATTTTTAATGGAATATCAACCACAACCATCACTCCTGCGTTCTAATGGTACACTGTGTTAGCTGATCTTGTTGAAAGGTTAACCGACGATTAGAAAGTCCTTGTGTATTTATGTTAGTACATGAATAAAGCTGTGAGCTTTCAGGGAAAACATGAAATTGCCTGAGTGACCCCTAACTTTTGAAGTAGTAGCATATTTTTAAATGAGGAAGTGTAAATCTGTTGGTACTGGTGCCTGTATATGTCTCTTCTGCTTCATCCTTACACCTCGTCTGTTAATGTTCCAGCCTGTGTTGAGCTGTTCCAGCAGAGACGTGTTTGTACCACAGAAACAGGAGCAGCAGCCACAGAGCAGCGCCACACTGATGCAGCCGTCGGCCTTTAAGGCTCACTGCTCCTCTGCCACGTTTATCTCATTTAATTACGCTGAGAGGACATCGGAGCAGGGCTTTGGTACACACTGAGATATGGCTCTGTTGTGTGGGAACATCAGTGGGCAACTGTACCCCGTATGCCCCGCTCACGCAGACCCATCTCTCCATCTTCCTCCTTTCATTCATTGGTTAATTACATTACTCATCTCTCCCCTGGCCTCAGCCGTGTCAATGGAACAGCTGGGGTTGTTCCTGGAGCACAGATCCTGGGGAACATAAATCAAAACTCCTCCGATTGCCATTGACCGAGACACAGGAAAGGCAAGGGAAGGGCAAAGCCTCCTCTTGTCCTTTTTTTAAGTTTACATATTATTGGCTGAACAGGGAAGAGAGTTTAACTGTCACATCAGTCCTTGGTTGGTTTATTTCTATCTGAACTCGGTCCAGAGAATAGTTGGTGTCCTTCTATCCCCCTCACCATCTGGACCTTGTTGTACATCCAGACAGAGATGGGCATCCCCTAGTGGCCAGGGTAAACTGTACAAACCGCAGCTACAGCACATGGCATTAAATGAAAAAACTAACTGGGGCAAAAAAAAACAACTTTTGTCCTTTTGTTTAGGTGGCAGACACTGTACAAATACCAGTCAATTTTATGAGTCAATTCCGACAAAGTTTTACTCAAACTCAAATTAAATGCTTTCATCCTCAAAGTAAAAGGTGTAGTGCTAAAGTTAGGAGAAACTGTAACATGTGACATGCTCAGTCACTATAAAGGTTTTTATCGTAGTAGTTAGAGTTAGCCCTTAGCTTTGTAAACTGTATCTGAGCCTCATCTCAAATTACTGCAGACAGGATGGCAAAAGTCTATAGAGAAGTGAATAATTTCAGAACAAATCGGCATATTTTGCCAAAAGAAACAAATCCTGTCCATTTAAATATGGTGACTAATCTTTTTTTTCCTGCTAAGCATTACTGGGATCAGATTCACAGTAAAACATTACAGTATATTAGTAGAAATATTACTCAGCTTGTACTGAACATTTCTCCTGCAAATCTGCAGTAACACACTGCAAACAGATGCTTTATGATATAATAGTGTGCACTGTATTGTGAAGTAGACTACAGCAGGACTGTTAGCAGCAGCATCTGTGGTATTAACACTGGCAGCATGATCAACCGCATCAATGGGATGGATCAGACTGCAGCCTCGCAGATCGCTAGTTTACACAGGACAGAAACACACTCTTACTGGTGATTCAGGTGATACAATAACGTCCACTTTTCCTTCTTTTCTTCTCTGCATCCTTTGTGCCATTTACCACTGACTTTTTTCCAGACGCATTTCTGTGTAAAAGGTAAATTAATGATAGAACTACTATTTTTTGATTTTTAAAAGCTAAAATCTACCTGGGGCTATCTCAAGAGTAAAGTGTACACGACTCGACCAAGAACTCTGGATGAGTTAAAACAGAGAATTCAAGATGAAATTCACAGTATCCCAGCTGAGATGTTGCAGCGGTCAATGAGGAATCTCAAAAGCAGATTTCAAGAATGCATTTATACAGGAGGACGCCATCTACAGGAAGTAATTTTTAAAAAAATGAAAATTCCATCATTGTTTCTTAAATGGCATGTTTTAAGGTTTCAGTTACTATGAATAAAATATTTTTCTTCCGTCACTCTTGGTTTTACTGGATTGTTAAAAAGTTCCCGTTTTTTTACCTCTGAAACAGCGGTGGGAAACCATGCTGTCGTTTACTCCTCACCACAGAGGTAACATTTCTAAGTTGTATGACTATATTCTGGCATTCAGCAACCACTCAAATGTTAAAGTCAAATGTACATGGGAAAGAGAACTGGGGGTACAAATAAATGATGAGTCCTGGGAACAGGCTTTAGTGAAGGTACGATCTCCCACCTCTTGTGCTAGTCTTGGACTTATTCAATTTAAGGTATTATACAGGGGGCATTTCTCTAAATCCAGACTGTCTGAACTGTATCCTGAAGTAGAAGACAAGTGTGATAAATGCAAAGGCTCTCCTTGTCATCTTAGCCACATGTTTTTTCTTTGTCCTGATGTAAAAGGTTTTTGGACGGGTTATTTTACTACTATGTCAACTGTCCTTGAGGTAATCCTCCAACCATATCCTTTGATTGCTATATTTGGGATTCCTGACCCTGTGTTAGCACTTAACTCTACTCAAAAGGATATTATTGCTTTTACATCCCTACTAGCTAGACGTTTACTATTGTTGCATTGGAAGTCTGTTAAATATCCTTCTTTTTCCCGATGGCTTAAAGATGTCATGTTTTTTTTAAACTTGAGAAAATTAAATACACATTGAGAGGATGTACAGTCAAGTTTTACCAGAAATGGCAACCCTTTATTTCATATTTCACTAATTTAGAGGTACTACCTGATTGAATGTATGCCTATGACTGTTGTTCCCTTTTAATATTGCATAAATATCCAATAATATGTATGTTGGTCATATTGAGCTCTGCTTGGCAGTGGGTACTGTTTGTTTTATGTTTAAAAAAAAGAGAAAAAATTGTGACTTGTATTTTGTGATTGAAAGTATTGCATTATTGTTTTTTTTCCCAATAAAAATACCTTTTAAAAAAGTTCCCGTTTTTTTTGTGTCACCCTGTATTACCAGCAATGTTTCTTTGTTTAAACTCAGATGCTTTACCAACCGTAAACTCAACAGTCCCTGCAGCTTTGGTCAACTAGTGAGCTACAGAGCAGGGCCAAAGTCAGGACACAGTTAGTGTATGCATGAATGAGACAGATAGTGTTTGGTCAGATAAATAAAAACAACACTGATTCCCACCAGTGAAAATGGAAGCGTGTGGAAATCTTGGAACAACCAATCAGAGCTCAGATTCAGGCCATCTGCTTGCCAAAAGTTAAAATACCAAGGTACACATTCATTTAGCCAGAGCCCCTCACACAGAAGTACACACATTCATATGAAAATAAACTAACTGACAAACTGGTAGCATAGTATCAGGCCAACATACTGCAGATATTTACAGTACTTTGGTCAAAATCCAATAAAATCCCACCTCACCTTCAGAAAAAACACTGCAGAAAATTGTGGTTTTTATACTCTACTCCAGAAACTCATTTCTCCTTGGGTTTTGTTGCTGCAGCAGAAACCAACAAAGTGCTTGTGTCTTCATTTTTTCTAATCTGGTAGTAAGGTATTCCCTGGGTGGGCAGTTGTAAGAGTTTTTCTCAATGAAGCAGATGTGGTTACATTTAAACAGCTGACCTGCTGACCTTCTCAGTGGCCAGCACATGGGTGAAGTGTGTTGCACCACACACTGCAATTTCACTTTGGCTAACGTTGATGTAAACTCTTCCACCCCACCCAGCTTTACATCCATCTGGGGCAACAACCTTCTCTTTATATTGTGCTGTGCTTCTTTTTTGTAGCAGTAGTATAGACTGTTGGCCGTATTATTTACAACAGTATTCCAAGCTGAGATGTAGTAGTACTAGCAGCAGTGATAGTTGTAGAAGTAGCAGAGTTAGCAGCAACTTTTAAATAGTAGTCATTATAGCAGCAGTAGTAGTATTAGTGGTAATACAAACTGTAGCGCAGTGGAACTCACGCATTTTAAATCAAAACACATCTACTTTCAGTCTCTGTCCCACAGTCTCTTGCTGCCCAAACTAATCTGATGACGAAAAAATAATACAAGGCACCCAGATAACTCAGCTGATTGAGCGGACAATCCATAAACATGGGCTGTAGTCCCAAAAGGAACAGTCATGGGTCTGAATCCAGCTCATGGGCATTTATTGCATGTCTTTCCCCTACTCTTCTGCCCATGTTTCCTGTCTCTCTTGCCACTGTTCTATACAATAAGGGAAAAATGCCCCCCAAAATAGCTGAAACAAACAAACGATAATACACCCTTAAAGCTCCTTCTTTGTGGAAAAATATCAGGGAAACAGGCTTTTTCTGCCCATATGACAAAGTCTGAAGATCAGGCTTTTTCCACATTTCAGTACCAACTCTGCACCAGAAACTATCACGATCCTGGCAGTACCTCATTGCTCTCCATGGGTTCCTTCTCATTTCCATGTGTTTCTTGGCCATTTTCTCTCCATGTGTGTTAGTGTGTGCATACGCTAGCCTGGGTGTGGCTGACCCACTTTCTCTGGCAGCAGTCATAGGACACACCTGAGCTCCATTCTTAATGAGCCTCCTGCTGCATAAAGCTCCAGCTCAACCATCCAGATCACCCAGGACAGATTATCCTGATTACACTTGTTTTACCAAACCGATCTTTAATTGTTAACTTCTAGTGTACTCCCTGTGCTCTCTACTGATTCGTTGACTCATTTTGCCTCAGGCTGCCAGTTTCCCAGCCCCTTGCCAGTCATCTGGGCATCCACCTGCCAACTCCAGACTGCTGCGCTCAGCTCTTCTAGCCACCACACCTGCTCTACGTCATGTCCTGTTCCTTTGCTCAGCATGTTTTACCTACAGATCTACCACATAACCACACTTGCACTTTCAAAAAATAAAAAATAAAAGAATAAAATTTGTGGCAGAAATCACAGCAACATAGAATGTGGCCATTTAATATAGATGTAAACACAAATGAAATGACGTTACGCTGAGGATGCTGTGTTATGCATGTGTACGTTATGTACAGATACCGAATCGTGTCAATTAACCCTTTACGCTTCAGTGCGTAGTAGGTGTACCGTCGGCGGTACACTTACTAATTTGCATAGGAATTTCAAGAATGTCCGATGGCTGCAAACCCGATTATACAAACACTATACGCCGATGGAAAGCTTAGATTCTCATGAATCCGCCGGTATAAACCACTTTCAGATGTGATTACCACAGCGGGTGAGAAAAACACATTTGTCCGACAAAAACAAATATTCATCCATCCGTTCTCTATACACGGCTTCAACGCACACAGCGCGACTCACATTTCCGGGTTCATTATTACACACAGAAAAAAAGATTCCACAAAAAACGGCCATAATCCAACCTTTTACATCCAGACAACACAAGCCAGTAAACTATTTTGTCCAAAACATGTCCTGAAGTCGGTATAAAATCCACGAATCGGTCGTTTTCAAGGAAATGCACCTCGCGATGTGCGTCCAATATTCCCTGTATTTTTCGTCATTTTTTAAATTTAAAAATAGAATATTAGCGATTTTTTGTACTGAAAACGGCTGGAATTGACTGAAGCTTAAAGGGTTAAATATATATAGTGGGCGGCAGGAATTGATGTGACTCAGAAACATCCCCACAATTTAATCAGTTGTTCCTTGTATGATTTTAGATGAATAAGTCCCTATAAATTTGCAGAGGTCAATTTGTAATAGGCTGACAATCTTGTGATCGTTAGCGGGCTGCTGACATAGCGTTCACTTGTCATAGTTACAGTGACGCCGTGCATCTATCTAGCAACACAGAAATCTTTAACACATTTATGGATCCAGACTATATGCCCCATCACTGCCAAAATGTAATCACTGGGTCCTTGTGTCATTTCTGACTTTCCCTGAAAATTTCATCCAAATCCATTAGTCCGGTTTTTAATAATGTTGCTAACAGACAAACAGACAGACAAACGTATGCTGATTGTCACATAACTCTGCCGTTCCTTGGCGTAGTTATAACAAAGTTAGTATCAATCGCCTTAGCGGTAGAAGCAATAGATAGACCCTCCAGAAAAATGCGGACAAAAATCCTTGATTATACGGGCTACAATCCTTGATTATGAGAATAAATATGCAGGGTTTTTATGACATTTTATGCGGGGAAATTGCGGAAAGTTGCAAAGTATGCGAATAGTTGTGAAATATGCAAAAATATGCGCGATTCACCTGCCGTCTGGCCGTGGAGGGATGTGTCCTCTAATCAGACACTGGGACTGCTGTGGGGTTACTGGACTGACAGCCTGTGCTTTGGGAGGGGGAGAAGCTCACAGCAGCACCTGCTGCTTTTTGAGGACAGTAGCTGCAGAATGATCCGAGTTTTCCTGTCAGTCTCCAAAACAGCAGAAAAAGTCGCTAGATTTGTGGCTAGTCACTTTTGACAAAAAAAAGTCGCTAGGACGTTTTGGAAAGTGGCTAGATTTAGCGAGAAAGTCGCTAAGTTGGCAACACTGGCACCGCGCTCCGCATCAGCTCGTGCTTCTAGTGTGTGTGTGAATGCGCGAACTGATGACGTCAGGCCGGGCGTCACATAAAAACTCACTCACAACTCCATTTATATTAGTTATAGTTTTCTCATTTTAAATTCTGAAATCAAGTGGGACCCGCATATTTCTCTTTTTTTTCGTGGAAATGTGAGATTCTCGCAGGAATTATGCGCTGTTTTGCGGGGATTATGCGGCCTTTTGGGAAATAATTGACGCCCGCATAATCAGCAGCATTTTGGTGGCTAATGCGGGAATTCATGCGATCGCATAATCGCATTTTTCTGGAGGGTCTAAATAGAATAGAATAGAATAGAAATACTTTTTTCATTAATTACTTTTTTAATTTGTTTGCTACAGTAGAACGAGTACAGTCCCCACCACCATAAATACAAATATGTAAAAAAGAAAGGATTGTAACTATAGTGGTAGAAGTGTTAGTTGCCGTAGCAGCAACAACAGCAGCTTTAAAATGGCTGCAGTAGTAGTAGTTGTAGTTTTGACATTAGCGGCAGAGTTAGTAGACCAATGACTGTATTACCATTACAAATACTAATAGTTGTCATAACATCAGTAGCAGAAGTGGAAAAGTAGTTGTACCAGCAGCACTGTAGCAGTGATAGGTGGTAGAAAATGGTTGTCGTGGTAGCTGCAGTGGTAATAGTGATAGTATTAGTAACTGCAGTAGGACAACTTATAAACGAAAGTAACAGCAGCAGTAATGTTAATAGTAATAGTAAATGTGTCCAGAAACCATTGAGCATACTAAACTGCTCTCCCTGCAGTCCAGACCTCCGAGCTGCCTGTCTGGGCTGTTTTCCAGTGAGCTGCAGCTCTGTGGTCACGTGGCTGGTGGTCTGGGAGGTCGGGCCAGGTGGGGGGCAGGGAAGCAGAGGGGAAAATCACATGTTACCAGGAATGTTGGGCTCTGTTGTGGGTACACACTGGGAAGCTCATGGCGATCAGCATGAAAACAGCAGGGGAGCTCACTTAGGCTAAGGTTAGAGAAGAACAGACCATGTTTGTGGGCTGATAAATGGAGCCTCCAAGCAGTTGTATATAATATGGATATGAGTGTTGATAATATGCCATCTGTGAGTCACAGGTTGTACAGTGGTGTTCAGAGAAAGTCCGTCAACTTGAAATCTCACATTTCTAATAGCTTTTTTGCAATGGTATAATATATTGAAGACCAGCAGCACAAATAGACGTATAATCAAAATATTTTGCACTTTAGTTCAGGAAAAAAGAACTAATACTGTACAGCTTCCCTCAAAATATTGTAGTATTTGCAACCTTGATACAATAGCACTAGCAAACACGACATTTATCGCTAAAATGTGAACAGTTTAGCGAATCAAAATGAAAACAAAAAGTTTACCAGGTGCCACCTGGATGCAAGCAAGCGATAACTGCAACTCTTGCTGTGCGTGCTTATATAGCTGAAAGTAACAGCTGATGCAGTTTTACATCACGTGGAAAGTTTGTTACATGCATAAGTGGGTCAAAAATGTCAGGGTGTAGTCATTTTTTTTGTAATATCTTTGTAATTAAAAGTTACTGTCATTTCATTTTCCAGCTATTCCTTAAAACATGCTTTTGACATCATTCAGTTTAAACTTCAAAGTTACCTAATGTACTTTTAAAGAAATGGTAATATTTGTGTTACTACCCCAAGCTCTTTATCACTGATGATATCATACAGGCGGTGATGCACAAACTTGGAGGGACGGAGAGCAGCAACAGCTGGAGGAAAAGGGTGGAAAAATGTCACTAGAAATAGATGTTCACATTCTTCTATTGCTGTAATATTCTTCTTTTTCAATTAACAAAATGTTCAAAATCTGTTACAAAGTGAAAAATAAACATATTTCAAAAATGAAATCATTTTTATGTATACAAAATATAATATAAACAATAATACAAATTATTATTCTTAACCAAAATGACAAAAATGCTATAAAAATACACTGATTGTTAAACGGGTCATTTTTGACCTACTTTTGGAAGAGTGTAGGGTTCAGTCACTCATGCATCTGAGGGTTAAAGGTGTTAACGTGTTGGTAGTCAGATTCACTAGATGCAGATTGCAGCTACAAGCTTGCCATTGACTGTGCTTTTCATGTGGCTTTCTCTTCCCCCTCTCACTATGTACATGTTACTATTTTCAAAATCCCTTTCGTGACAGGACAAGACAACAACAACCTTCAGGAAGCAGCCTACACACAGAAAATGTCAAGTTTAGATGGAGGCTTGGATCATATAATAGAACAACCACTTCTTTTGGGTCACCACTGTCACTGCATCCTGTTAGAAGTCCCACCCAAGACAACTGTGGTTGGTTTACAGGAATACAAACACTCCAGAGTTTCCCCCTTTAGCAGAATAATAATGATGTGCAGCACACTTTCTATACAGCACTGTGTCAGCGCGAGGGAACGGTCTAATGGAGATTAACGCATTGGTCATTTTTTCCACAAAATACTATTAAAAGGCAGCTTTATGCAAGCATTAGCTACTCAGCTAGCCAGTACAATTATACAACTATATAGTTCACATTAACATTTACAGTATTAACAAAGACAGAGAGAACAAATTAAATAAGAAATGGCTTTAAGTTCAGAAGTCAAGTGCAACCCTATGGCTACACTGAACACATAACGTATCCAAACCATTTGTGGAGCAACCGCTGCAACACTGTACTATAATTTTTGGAAATGGAAGTCCTGTTTATTTATGGACTAAACAAGGCTTCAACTTTGGAGTCTTGATCACCCTGTTGGCGTACACTACCGTTCAAATAATTGGGGTCACCCAGACAATTTCTTGTTTTCCATGAAAACTCACACTTTTATTCATGTGCTAACATGATTGCACAAGGATTTTCTAATCATCAATTAGCTAACACAATGTAGCATTAGAACACAGTGATGGTTGCTGGAAATAGGCCTCTGTACCTCTATGTAGATATTCCATTAAAAATCAACCATCCCCAGCTAGAATAGTCATTTATCACATTAACAATGTCTAGACTGTGTTTCAGATTAATCTAATGCAATCTTCATTTAAGAAAGTGCTTGTCTTTCAAAAATAAGGACATTTCTAAGTGATCCCAAACTTTTGAATGGTAGTGTTTGTTTGCTGTTTTCAGCTGGCAGTTGCTTATGAGGCAGGAGCAGGACATAGTTTGTACTGTAACTTCTTGACTAGTACATAATGCAATGTACTCTCATTTGTATTTATGTATTTAAGTGATTTGATAAGTCCTCACCTCACAGTAATGATACTACAGCAGATATTACAATTAGGCAGCTGAACTGCAAAATTCCTTTTGATATAGTCTTTCTTCATTCTGTTTAAATTTAGTTACAATTCATGTAAATCTGTTCCACTGAGCAGGCTCCTTGCTTTTACAAAATGTAGGCAGTTCGGTGTGTAGTCTTGTGCAGTAGGTGAGGGAAGATAACAGTTACTTGCTGATATGAATGTGTGCAAGATATCACATGCAAAGTATTTTGTCTCATTTCTATCGTGCAAACTAGAAATTAAACAATTTTCAATTTGAACTGCACCTGTTCTTGTCAATGTTTGAAGCTTCTGCTAATCAGTACATCAAATTCCAGCTGCCTTTATCAGTAAGGGTAACACCAACTGAACCAAACACCTAGCCTAGCCGCGCTATACCCATGTTCTGAAGGCAGAAGGGTCTAGGACCGCTCGACAGGGAGGGAGGCGGGCTAAAAGGTTGTCTTTCAAATCACTCTGCAGCAACTGGGTAGGTATACAACCAATCAGCGCAACAAATAGGCTGACGTAGTTCCTAGAGCGCCGGCGGATTGTGGCTAAGTCCCATTAGCTTCCCAACCAGCAGAGCCAACTGGTATATTAAGGATTTGCCATATCCCGTCGGCATAAGTCCAAATACGTCTTTCTTCTCAATGAAACACTTCAGTGCCGTCCTTTGTTTATCTTTCAAGTTGAATTTTAGCTTCAAATCTTTAAGGGCTGTGGCCAAAGCCGAGTCGAAAGAAAACTGTTTATTGTGCGCCGGTTGTTTCTGTCAGAATCGTCGCACCTCTGTCGTCACTTAGTTACGCCCGCCTTCTGATACTAAATGCCATGTAGATTATTCAGTATTTCTAACATTAGTTTCAAGTTTTGTTCTTGAATAATAAATGGCCTTTGGTTTGTGTTTTTATTTTGCACTTAGTTGTACTTTGACTCCACAGTGGATTGGTGGTTAGCACTTTCACCTTACAGCTAGAAGATCCCCCCAAGAAAATGTGAACAAAGCCATTATGTGCATCACGATATCGTTCAGTTCTTATATCAATATATTTGATAGCTAACAGCTGCATATTAAAGCTGTTGAACTTTAAACTTCACATATTCAAATATGGTATTGTAGTAAAGAGCATTTAGGTCTGACACTGTCAAATAATGCAGGATATCACTTTAATCTTTGACCAAATGAAAGTGAAATCAATATTATTGATTGAATATTCTCTGTAGTAAATACTTGCACTTCAGATAATTTTTTTCTTTCATCTCTCAGCTGCAGTATCAGCAGTGGAAAATGGACCTGACAGCAAATCAGGGCCAAACATATATTTTATATATATTTTACAATATATTTTTTTGTGATTTCAGCATCACCAGCTGAATATATGTTGAGTTTCAATGACAATGTGATGCATACAGTTTGCATGATTAGCAAACAGACAACAGGTTTATATATAATATATTCCCCCAGCTGGGAATTTGTGTCACTTTATACACGAATTCATTAAGGACATGGCTGCCTCTGTGTGACAAGTGGGTGCTGGGTGTCACAGGATAGTCAGCGGTTCAGAGACATTTACATAGTCCACCACTGCACATATTTCGATCCACTAGTCTCTGAGTGTATCTGCTACCAAATGTGACATTGTGATGGCAGCATGAACGACCACCAACAGTTAAGTTTGGAGCCGGCAATGGACAATAAGCAAAAATTCAGTTTAAAGCTCTGTAAAGCTGAGAAGATCTGCTGATTGTAGTGAAATTTGTCTGTAGGTTCATCATTACCAGTGGCCCCTTTAGATTTGATACACTGTCATTACAAGATGAATCGACTCACATGTACTGGATTCCTCACGCTGTAGTCTGAGTCATTCTCATAATAGGTGACGATTCTTGAAAGTATGCGCTCAGCGTTTGGCATCCGTGAGCTGCCATAAGAATAATGAAAAAAAAAATCATGTTAGAGGTCCCTCTTATGCTTAAATGGCAGCAACCCTTGAACTGCTTGCCTTCGTTTCCCTCATTGAACAAAAGCTGATGTATTGATCTTCTGATGGTGCCCTCACTTTTGGAGCCTGATTGTGCTTTGGATACTAATCCAGTTTCCACAGTGTTTGAGACCTTTAGTCGAGCCATGATTTGACTGTGAAAGCCCCTCTTTCCTCAGAATACCAATCTGACTTCAAACAATTTCACTTAGTTCTGATGTCAAATTCTCCAGTATTGGAATGCTGCTTATTGAGCAATGTTCTGTTGGAAACTTGAGGCACAGACATATCTGACATGTGAACAACAGCTGCAGGTTGATGAAGTTGAAAAAGCTTCTGATGAGTCGATCCAATCCACTCAAGTTACATAATCACTAGTATGTTTTCTTTTAGAACACATAACTTGTGTAACGTTTGTCTAGCAGACACACTACTTAAAGTTTTAGGACCCATAAAATGGAGAATTTTAGAGACACTGACCCTGTTTCATTTTAAAAACTGTGGGACTGCACATTAGTCTGGGTATAATTGGAAACTGTTTTTCTGTCACTACATTTTTTCATTCATCACATTTTTGCATGTAACTGTTTTCCAGAAGAAAACAAAGACATCAGCCCTGACTAGCAGTAACTGATTCAATGTGGGTTACAAATTACAGGCATTGTTGACCTTATTATTTATGCCAGCAGCTCTTGTGCAGTTAATGAAATCTCTGGCCCTATTTTTTTAAGTTGCTGTTCTTAATCCATAGTCTTTCCTACGACAAAGAAACCAGTTCCTTGTTTCATGTTAAGCGGCGAGCGGAGGTCCGACACATCGTCTAAACGTCTAACGCCTAACAAACGTCTAAACTAGCCATTGTTCAACTAAAATGAGGATAGATTCAACAACTGCATGGCTTATTTCTCGCCTGGAATTCTTTCAGAAACACTTATCGCTGAACAGTTGTCATAAAAGAGAAAATTTGCAACCAAGCCGCCATGTTGACTTTCATGTGACCACGTAGTGACCCACTAGTGACAGCCCACCAAGACGGCGACATTCAGATGAGGCATGTTTACATGCGGGAAAAACGGATCCAGTGGACACGCACCATCAGCCTTTTGGACTCCACATTGCATTAAAGTCTAAATATATGTTGTTTTTCACTCGAAAAGTCCTGATAATACATGAAGTAACTGTGTGTCATATTATAAAATTTGATCACACATGAGAAACTGTGATGCTCATGTACAAAATCTCTATTATATGTTCATAAAAATAAGTATGTTGTCAGTCAAGCTGCAGAGGTGGATGACTCCAGCTGGATAATAAAACACCCTCCTCTGTGACCACTTCAGTAAATTTACTGAAGCTGATCTTCTAATCTGCAGTTTGCTGTTAGCTTGTCGAGCTTCAGCTCACACAGCGAGGGAGAAGCAGGCCTCTGTGATCTCCTTATAGAAGTGGTCTGCTATTGCCTCTGGCTTATTGAATTCCCTCTAGTCACCACAGGAAGAAAATCCTAATTGACAATTTCACACTGGCTCCTTCCCTCCCTCGTTATTCATTTCCTATCATTAGTCCATGATGGGTCTTAACTATATTCCATCTCTTTATTAAAATTACTTACATATTTCCTCCTCTTCCCCCTATCAGCAGCACCCTGCTTACCGCTGCGCTTGGAGTGCCCTTGTGAGGCTAGTCTTTGAGTAGCACTGAATTGGTTGTATAATTGTCTGTTACATAACTGGAGTGAATTAGGCAGGAGATATGTTTAAAATGAGGGCACGGATTGGTGGCAGTGGAGAATACGGTGTTCTAGCTTTTTGTCTCGCAGAATAAAGGGAGAGGAGGGCTAGTCTGTAAATTTGTGTCTGTGTGTTTGACTGTGTGTGTATGTGAGGGAGACAATAGCAGCGAGGGAAGAGAAGGGAAAGACAGAAACAGATAAAGATGGTGTGCAGCAGAGGGAGAGATGTGTAGGCATGCTGTAACAGCATGAGTCATCACAACTTAGCTGATGGACGTGTGGCCTGAATCCGAAGAGGCCCCCTTCCTGGAAACCTACTGTATGTCTGAAAGTTTTCCTCTTAAACTGTTTAAGTGGTAATCCCGAGGATTTTTTTTTTTTTATTCCTGGAGATCACCTATCAATCAATGTATCTGCAGCACTGTCAATCCTTTAATGAAATGGCATGTTGACTGTTAAAGCTTTGCACTGTCACGAATGTGGTGGTGAACCCAAGCAAAGACCACACAGCAGAGGCAGAGGTAGGGTGCGATACGCTTTATTTAGGGGAAGGGGTGAGGGAGTGCGAGGGAGATCAGGAGGGGGTCTTGGTGGGAGAGGTGAGGTGGGGATCTGGGAAGGGGTGACGGAGCTGGGGATGGGTGCACAGAGGGAGGTCCGGTTGGGGAGGTCCGGTCTGGGCAGTCCGGTCAGGAAGGTCCGGTTCGGGAGGCCCAGTTAGGAGAATCTGGAGGTCGGGCCTAGGGGGTCCGGAGGTCCGGCCAGGGGAACCAGCCAAGGATGACCGGAGGTCCGGTCGGGGGGAGCCAGAGGGGAGGCACGAAGCAGGAGGGAGCCGAGGCGGGGAACCAGAGTGGGTCGTGGTTCGGTTGACAGGGCAGGAGAGGATCCAGGCAGCTGTGTCCACTAGGTGAAGAGAAAGGAGAACATGCGTTAGTTATGTCTTTCAAAAACATGTAGCAGAGAGCAGCACGGCTAGAGAGCAAACTGATGGGGTGGTCACGTTTGACAATCTGGCAGGGAGTGGAAGGATGAGCCGGTTCTTATTGCTGAGGTGGTAATCAACGAGATGTCTTCCAGCTGCCCGGGATCCATGGATGTGACTGATTACCTGAGTGGAGTCAGCTGAGAAGCTGAACTCCACTCAGGTGCCATACTGCAGGGGAAGACAGAGGTAGAGGAGCGGATGGGAGACCAAGGAGACAGAGGGAGAGACAGGGGCAGAGGAATGGACGGGAGACCGAAGGGATACACAGAGACCAAAACCAAGGGACAGAGAGAGAGAGGGGAGCATGAGTGGGAGAGGAACAGAAGAGGGAGAGAGGAGCATGAGAGGGAGAGGAAGAGAGGAAACAGATGGGAAAAGGGGTATTTGGGATGTCAGGTGGGAAGGACAGGGGCGAGGAGGGAGCCCTGACACACTACCCTTTTAGCATATTCAAGTGATCTTGGAGGAAACTGGACTTCTGCATGTCCTCCGAGCTCCATTCTTATGTTTCAGAAAATCCAGCTGTTGACAGGAGACTTTAACCAGCCACTGGATGTGACACTATGAAAAGTTCACTCTCCCCAGAAAAGCAGAGCTGATAAACCGAAGATGCAGCATAATCAATTTATTCAGTCACCAGTATTCCCCCTCTCACTTTGATCACAGCTTTCAGTCTTTCGGGCGTAGAACGTACAAGGTTCTTGAGTGTGGATGGTTCTATTCCCCCACCCCCACACAGCCCTATAGAGTTTAAATGTTTCATGGTGGTCGGTGGTGGATTGGTAAAGATGCGACTCTTCAGGATTTCTCAAAGGTTCTTAATTGGGTTGAGATCAGGGGAGTTTGACTGCCATCCCTCCTTGCGCAGAAAGCCAGGTAGATGCTCGGAAGACCACTGCTGAGTCATATGGGCAGTGCGAGCTGGGGCACCATTTTGCATAAATACCAAATCTGAACATCTGTCCATTCAGTCACAGGCCCCTATTTGTTCCTCCTGGCCAAAATTGGAAGTAGAATCTTTTCTAGAACGTTGTTGGTATAATATTGCTCATTAGCAGTGGTACCTTGAGGCACAATGTGCAGCTCTGAGAGACCTGAAGCAGACATAGCCCCCCGAACCTTACAATGGGCACTGAGTTTCACTGCTCAGAAGATGACACTTTTCCATAATCCTCTGAATAGATACGGTTGTTTTGACTGTTGGATGTCAAAAATAAGCACCTAATGACCCTAATGAGGATGAAGCCGTGTATAGATCATGGATGGAGAGAAGTCCTCCTATGTCCTCAGTGTTTATATAAAGGGAGAAAATTATGGATTTCTTAAATCTTGTCTGTTTCGCTGGAAACACCTTGAACTGTGGCTTCAAAGCTGAGGCTAATACACAGCTGTGAATTTTGTAACCCCATCGAAAAGAGCATTAACATGTTATTTCAAAGTGGATGACTCATTTTTACCTAAAGATGCAATGCGCCATTCATTTCCAAATTTAGCACAATGTTTAATCACATTTTCAGAACTCTGGCAAAGAAAAAGTGAGTTAAGATGCGTTTCCATCCCCACCTGTGAGGATGACGTGTTGGTTCACTGAGATAGAAATGGTGGTGCTAATTCTCCAGCTGTTAAAATTGTCGCAGGAAATAGAGGTAAAACAAGATGACACAATTAAAGAGTCGAACTTCAAATGGTGTTTTCTCATTCCTCATTTGCTTCTGTTTGTCATCTCTCAGGTGGAAGCTTGAGTAACACATCCTTCATAGATGTCATGGTTTATTTGCTAAGGCTGTTTCTTTTCCAGTTCACTTTGATTTGCATTAGTTTACAGTGTATAGATATACCCATAGTGTATAGATATACCCATGTTTCCCACATGGCCAAATCTAAAAGAGTTTTTGCGAATTGTCAAGTTTTTATGCATTTATGTGTTTTATTGTTTCCTTTTTGGTATTGTTGCGTTTTCTTTTCTTTTCTTTTTCTGATAAAATTGCAAATGTATTAAACCATTAATTGAAAAATGCTTACTGACTGAACTGATTTTACTTAGATGACTTTGGTGAAGTTTGCTAGCATAGTTACCCTCTCTATTAAGTATCTTCATATTTGTCATTCATCCTCACATCTGACTTTGGAAAGAAAGCAGAAGTTTGTAATGTTTTTTTCACAACATTTTGAACTGTTGCTTTCTCTCATTCTATCATTTCATGTTCAAGTAGTGACAGTGTTTTCTAGTGAGTCACACAGTCCTAGAAATAGCCCTTTGTAAAAAGAGAATTACATAAAAATCCATTAATCTGCAAATGAATTATCTTTCAATCATTTCATATTTCTTTGTCTCCATGTAAAATGGCTTTTAAAGTTTGCAGCAATGACTTGCAACAGTTTGTCCCAGAGGTTAACGTGGCACTCACAACCTATGAAAAGTTAACTTTGTGCTTTTGGTTTATTCAAGGAACAGTGTGTGTGTGGGCATAAAAACAGGTTATGAATGCAAAACTCCCACTGCACTCAAAAGCACCTACGTAGTCTTGCAGCACAAGACATTCGAGCAGTACCCAGGGCTGGCAGGCTGCTATAACGTAAAGATAGCAGTATTTGCTTTCTTGTCATATTTCAACAATAGAGAAAAATGTGGCTATTTACAGCATAGTTACAAAAAGTAATTCAAAAATTGACAATATGTTATGAATGAGTTTGGTTCAAATTCACGTCAACGAGGTCAGATGTTCTCTAGTTATGTCAAATAAAACACATTTACTTTGTTGTGTCTTTAATAGCCATTTTAAGTGGTTCAAATGTGCAAACAACATTTGCTGAAGCAACTGTACAAGGTCATGGTATGTCAAGTAATAACCGATGTTTATAAAAACAAAGCAAAGCAAGCAATCAGAAAATGTAATAAAAGCAGCTTTAAATCCTGACCTCAACACCGACAATAAAGAAGTCATTTATTGATTTCCTTCCCTCTAGTTTGTTTGACATTTTTATGTAATCTAGAAGAAAACTGAAAAAAAAGAGGGACAACATCAACAAGTGGCCTTGTAGTTGGAATTTGCACCTAACATTGACCAAAACACTCATTAAATGAATTTAAAAAGCATTGTTGTGTTAGTTTTCCTTATTTTACAATTCTGGGGGACTGGTTAATGTCAGGTGAAGTGGACTGAAATGAATGCAATCAGAAATGTAATGGGGGCAGAGAAACAAACATCTGGATAGGTAACCTTTACATTGATATTTTCTTTTGCTCCTGCCCATTTGTTATATAGTTAAACCTACACTCTTTGCTCTGGTTATCTAAAATGGCAAGACATTAACCACTGACCCTTGTCAATTATGGCCACCAGCTGCCTCTTCTCTAACTCTATTTTGTTTTCTGCATCTACAGTAATCATACAGCTCACAAAGGAAGCTAAATGCCAAGCTGTAAACTAAATACCAGTAGAAGTAAGTCAGTGTTTTCATTCAATAAGAGCCAAAATATTGTTGAAATTGCTCAGAAAGAATGCATAAAAACAAAAAAAAGAAAAAAAAAAGGTAGTGGAACAAAGATGTTAATTGGTATTAGGATGTAAAAAGGTATAGAAGACCAACAGCCCCTACACGGAGCTCAGTACATGTTTTTCTGTTTGAGCTGTCTCACCTTCTCTCTTATTTACAGTATATGGGTGTTACGATCTAAAAGATGGTAAAGGGGATGAAGAAAGTAACAATGATTTGAACCCAGGTTAAATAAAGAAAATCGAGACAAATTATGAACAGAAAAGGTGATGAATGTTTATTTACACAACTTGATAACCTATAACCACAGGGAAGCCCATATACCGCCTGGTAAAACTAAAAAAGCCGAAGAACCCAAAGAACAAAGGAAACTACCAAACTACTGCAGGCTCTTCAGCCACTGGAGGCCTGCAAAACTCACAAACAACAAACAGCTCCACAAAGCCGACAGGTCACCACTGCTCCACACAGGACTGCTGAGAGAAGAGGCCAAAGAGGGAGAGAGACCACAGCTCTCTCTTGCTACATGTACTCTCCTGCTCAATCAGACTAATCACCTGCACCTGCCACACCTTCACAGCAGCAGAGGAGCCTGGAGAGAGAGGGGGGGGGGGGGGGACACAAAGCAGCACAAACACACAGGGCATGTAACAATGGGTCATTCCAGAATTGAAGAATATTTTAAGCCCCACCCATCAAATTTCAAATAATCCATTTTTTGTGTAAATGTATTTGTCCTGAGACCAAATCTTAAAAAAATAAAAATAAATAAAAAACTAGGAGAAAACAATGTTTGACAATATTTTAAAAAATACCAAATACATCTGGAGTTCCCCCTAACATGCCATTTTTCTGTTGTCTTGGTTAGCAGTAGCAGCAAGCTAAACATCTAGCTTTTCCTCCTGAGAAAAAGCCAACATTAGCATGGATTAGCAACTCTACTGCTACTGTGATTGGAGTTGGGTTAATTAATTGTAAAAGAGAAGGTTTATTTTTCAAACATTTTGAAGCCCAAATGTCCTTCAATTCTGTAATGACCCACATCTTATTATTACAGCGGGTCTAAGTTCTATGAAACATATTATCACCATGTTCCATCCGCAGATTCTTTCTTGGAATATGTTTTAATGTGCACCTTCAGTCCTTATGGTCTTCCGACGGACAGTCAACACGATCATGTGCGCAGCGTCCACGTGTTTATTCACAGCGCTTCACACTGTGCCTTTTGTTTGCTCCTTGAGCAGTCGGGTGCTCAGAACTGTGTAGTATATTGTTTCCAAGAATGAGGAGCAGACAAGTGCCGCTTTTGTTACGGAGCTGTTCAGAAGAAACTCCAAATGAAATTGCCAAATTATGGAATTTCCAAAATTTTTCAGTCCACAATCACCCTCTGCCCTCCATTGCGCACCTACCAACTGAAATTCAATTTCTCTGCAAGCCAACAAAGATTACCCTGATGCACAAAACACCTTAAATAACACCTCACCACACTGATAAGCACATTTAAAATTAAAGAGCCTCTAGCACCACACTGGACATTTCCCTTTCCTCTCTCACATCTCTCCCCCACACTAATGAACCCATTAGCAATTACACATTGGATCAGGCTTCTATGGCAACAGCATGAGCGCAGCAATTGGTTTGGAAAAAATTACACCACATCCACTATCTGTGCTGATTATTTATTTATTTTTTATTTTTTTAAAAACCGAACTTGTAAGTGCGTTTTGCACATCATACATCAAATCTAAATTCTAAACCTTTGTCTTATTTGGATGACCAAGATTCCGCTCATACAGTCTCTCCTCACACCAAACATTTGTTTTCCTGGCACATGTGCGGTTGAGTCGAGACAGAATGGCTTCAGCAGGTTGTTTGAACTCATTTTAGGGGGAAAGTGAGGTGCTCTGGCTACCTGGACAGAGTTTGGAGTAGAACCAGTGCTCCTTCCTGTTAGAAGAAGCCAACTGAGTCGCTTGGCATCCGATTAGAATGTACTCAGCTATACAGCAGAAAATAAAACTGCAGAAAAGTACATTATGGCATATAACATTTTCCATAAAACCCATTATAGTACAGGTACTCCCACCTTACTTTACCTTTATTACTCCACCAAGGAACGGACGATTGGCATACATTTGTTTGTCTGTTTGCAACATTACTCAAAATGGATTAACGGATTTGGATGAAATTTTCAGGGAAGGTCAGAAATGACACAAGGATCAAGTGATTTTATTTTGGCAGTGATGTGGCTCACAGTCTGGATCCACAGATTTGTAAATGATTTCTGCATCATTGTGAGATAGCGGCACAGTGTCACTGTAACTATGACAACAAGTGAACACTACCTCAGCTGCCTGTCGATGATCACATGATTATGATCCTACTACAAATTGACGCTGCAGGCTTATCGGGACTTATCCATTGTAAATGATACAAGGAACAATTGATGAAATTGTGGGGGTGTTTCTCAGTCCCATCAATTCCCGCCACCCACGTCATATTTAGGTCATGCAATTTGGTATCCGTACATAATGCCCACATGCATAACACACGCCTGTGCCAGTGCAAGGTCATTTTATTTGTGAGTACATCTATATTAAATGGGCACATTCTATGGTGCGGCGAGTTCTGCCACAAAGATTTCAGTCGTCGGAAATAATACGGCTGAGCGTCCTTGGCGGAGTACTGTGCTCTGTGAGTGCTTTTCTTGTTTGTTTTTGCGACCCACTGCTTTGTATTTGAGATCATTGTTTAAATACTGAAAAGGTCAGAGTTATGCAGACATCAGATGACAAGACAACGTTGAATCATGTTTTGAAAAAAGTTTCACAAAAATCTGCCCTTAGTCCTTTTCTGATAGACTGCAAAATACAAACAAACAAACAAACAAACAAACAAACAAACCTATTACGTCCACACTGCCTGTTGGCACCACGGTCCTATTATCACACTTGAACTTGTTTTTTGGTACTTATCCAGATTGTTTTCTCCTGACTAGATCCTTGCTTGTGTTGTATCTACTTTCAGATATATACTACCGTTCACATGTTTGGAGACACTCAGAGAATTTCATGTTTTCCATGAAAACTCACTCTTTTATTCATGTGCTAACATAATTGCACAAGAGTTTTCTTGTCATCAATTAGCCTTTCAACACCATTAGCTAACACAATGCAGCATTAGAACACAGGAGTGGTTGCTGGAAATGAACCTCTGTACCTCTGTGTAGATATTCCATTAAAAATCAGCCAGTTCCAGGTAGAAAAGTCATTTATCACATTAACAATGTCTAGACTGGATTTCTAATTAAATTAATGCTATTTTCACTGAAAAAAATGTTTTTCTTTCAAAAATAAGGACATTTCTAAGTGAGTCCAAACTTTTGAACAATAATGTATGTCGCTTTGGATAAAAGCATCTTCTAAATGAAATTGTAGAATTGCAGAAATGCACGCTGTAGATCGCTGTTCATTTTCATTTTTCTTAGAGACTGACAACGTTGGCTTCTTTTAATTGTGGCCACGGTTGTTCTGTAAACCCTAACCAAGTGGTTATGATGATGAACGGCAACGAAGAAATGAGTCACGGCAGCAGATTTAAATAGCACTTGTCAAGAGTCATGAAGTGGTGAGGATTTTTGTAGCAAGTTTCTGATGTGGGAGTTGTCAACTGAGAGCTCGGCTGTTTCATCCTGATCCTACACTGATTGCAAGGCCATAGGGGAAAATCAGTAAGTGCTCTTCACGGTCTAATCAGGACCAAGCATGGGCTTTGTCATACAACTCGGCTCAATGGAGGTACATCCTAATGAGTAAAGGAATTGTTTCAGCCTGCTGAAATCTGTTGATTACTTAAGTCTGTCATCAGATGTGAGTGCTCTGTTGACTCATTTGTGCTACTTCTGGCTGCCTGGTGGGGGTAATAATGACGACGATGATTCTGTTGCAGAATGAGGCCTCAGCAGTGACTTCAGTGGAGGTGGCTCACAGAATGTTTCATTTCCACAGCAGCTCCAGAGACATGCAGTTGTCTGAAGAAGAGAAGGTTCCAAGGACAAATATTATTGGAATGCTTTTGCTGTTTTTGAGTTAATCTGCTGATGTAACTTGTGCTATTCTTGTATAGAAGTTTAGGAATAAGAATAATAATTAAAAACATTGTAAACCCTCTCATCCAATGCTTTATATTTATTTGTGCTATTTTCTACATTGCAGCTTAATACTGAAGATTAACACGTTTTTGTTTACAATATAATTCCATGTGTATTCTTTTATAATTTTGATGTCTTCAGTATTAATCTATAATATATAAAAGAATCAAATAAAAACCGTTGCATAAGAACATAAGTCCAAACTTTTGACTGGTAGTTTACAAGCAAATTTAAATCTACATTCAAGTTGTTTCTGTGTTTGAAAATGAATTGCTTCTGCTACAATGAAAACCGAAACTTAATTTTCAAGTGTCATTCAGTGGTCTTCAATGCATAAGCCCACCACATGCATAATGAAATAATTGTATCTAAAAATGCATTGGAGTGATGGCCTGCTTTTATTTTCTGGAAAGAGGACTGAAACTGGTCAAAGGCTGAGTTATCCAGAGCATCAGGGTTGTCTCAGGCACATTCAGAATGTAAATGTAAATCTTTTTCAGTCAGTTCACCTCCATGTTATTGAGATGGAAGTGAATCTTGAGGAACACATAAGCCCTGGTGGAATAAAACCAAAACTGCGTGGTTACATAGCCCTGTAGGTAAGGAAGACAATGTTTCACTAATGTTGCAAACTGGACCCGTAAAGTTAAATACAACACTTTTATTGGGCGGAAGCATGGTGATGTACTGAGTACCTACAGGGCTAGAGATCAAACTACTGTAGCTACAAACTGACACACTAGCCAGCTGGGAATGTCCATCCATTCTCTATACATCGCTTTATCCTCACTAGGGTCACGGGGGTGCTGGAGTCTATCCCAGCTGACTCGGGCGAAGGCAGGGGACACCCTGGACAGGTCGCCAGTCTGTCACAGGGCTACATATACAAACAATCACACTCACATTCACACCTATGGACAATTTAGAGTCATCAATTAACCTCAGCATATTTTTGGACTGTGGGAGGAAGCCGGAGTACCCGGAGAAAACCCACGCATGCACAGGGAGAACATGCAAACTCCATGCAGAAAGATCCCAGGCCCACCCTGGGATTTGAACTGGGGATCTTCTTGCTGCAAAAGTCCTAACCACTACTCTAATGTGCAGCCCCAGCTGGGACTGTGCAAGTATGAATTAGTGTTGTCTTTAATGGGACAATTTTGCAGTTATTTTTCTTTTTTCTTAATAAAGCGTGTTCTTAAAGTAAAAGACAATTTTAAATGGAGTATTTCACTTACTTTGTACTTCTTAAATTCAGTTCTGAGAAATTGTGGTCCTCTTGTCTCAGCCTAATTCCAATTTAAGATCTTAGAATGTTCTTTTTTTGACTCACTGCACTGATCTTTACTTTTCTGAATTATTCAGCTCTATTTATTTTTCTTGACAACCATTCCTTCAGTCAGCTTCAAATTTGCAGAGGACTTCTGGGTAACTTTACGAAGAACCCTTTGCAAACAATGGCATTATTCAGAAGTTTGTAAGGTAGCTATTTTATTGTTTGTCATGGTGAATTTCCTGGTGTTTGCACAGTGGGACAGTAGCTTCCACTGCTGCATGACAACAAGATTTCCAGGTTTAAACCTGCTGGTCCCTGATCCTCAGGAGGTTTTCTCCAGGTGCTCTGGCTTCTTCCCACGGTCCAAAGACATGCAATTGGCCAAAAGTGTGAGCATGAATGACTGTCTCTTGGATTTGTCTTTGTGATGTTCGCCTTTTTATCTTATTTGCCTATTTATTGCTCTAAAAGTCTATTAAAGGCAAAGCTCTGAGGAGCCAATGTGCAAAGCAAATGAATTAATGCTCTTCTATTTTTTCTGGTACCATGGTGGTGAAAGTTTGGAGAAAAGCAGTCCAATTGGTGTTTGCTTTGACTATAACAGTGTCTAAGATAAGTGCCTTGCAGTGGAAGGTGATAAAATATGTGGGTAATTTCTCAAGGGGAATAATCTCACAAATTCTATTTTCTTGTTACACAACACTTTTCTACCTTTTTAAAAACTCCCCCTCAATAAATAGCAGATGTTACTAAACAGAGTAACCTGGAATCCAGAAAACTTGCTTTAAAACTAAACGTGAACACAGAAAACAAAACAATAAAAATTAATGGAAAAATTAAACCTATTATAATTAAACCTATTATAATCTGCCTTGTTTGCTTTTGACTTAATTTGTGCTAGTAGACAGTCATTTTTGCATAGAAGTTCAGAATTAGGAAAAATATTTTTAGATGTTGTAATTTCTATCATTATACAAACCATTTTCAATCTACATTTAAATTCTTTTCATGGTTGGGAATGAATGGTCATTGTCAAATGAAATCAAAATTCAATATTCAGGTTCTTTTCAGTGGTCTTAAAAGTGCAAGCCCACCACATGCATAACAAGAAAAGCACTCAGAGACCACAGTACTCCACTAAGGCTGTTCATTCCTCCATATGGCATTGTCAGAAAAGCAGCATTTAAAAAAAACAAAAACAAAACCCTGTATTTGTTTATTAGTTATTGATGATCAGAAATCACGGCACCATAAAATATGACCGTTTAATGCAGATGTATCCACAAACAAAATTACCTTGTGCTGAGCACAGGCGTGTTTTATGCATGTGTGCATTATGTACAGATACCGAATCGTGTGACTTAAAAATGTAGCGGGTGGCGGGAATTGATGAGACTCGGAAACACCCCCACAATTTAATCAGTTGTTCCCAGTAAGATTTCTGACAGATAAGTCCCAGTATGTCTGCAGTGGTCGATTTATAGTAGGATTGCAATCATATGATCATCAGCAGGCAGCTGACGTAGTGTTCACTTGTTGTCATAGTTACAGTGACACCTTGCCGCTATCTCACAATGATGCAGAAATCTTTAACAAATCCTTGGATCCAGACTATAAGCTGCATCACTGCCAAAATCTAATCACTTGGTCCTTGTGTCATTTCTGACCTTCCCTGAAAATTTCATCCGAATCCGTTAATCCATTTTTGAACAATGTTGCAAACAGAGAGACAAACAGACAAACAAACACATGCTAATTGCTGCGTTCCTTGGCAGACTAATAATTTGTCAGTAAGGAGTCCTTCTTTTTCTCTCCCTGAATCTGGATGCCTCTGACGTAACATTGAACCACTGAATGGGGAGCTGATTTGACTAGCATCCCTTGACTGACTCTGGTATTATGGCAAATCAATTATTTAATTAATCTTTATTTAAACTACATTGAGGGAGCGGCCTCGGTAACAATATAGCTGAGCAAATGATAGTCAATCAAAGCAAAACTAAGGAACACATGCTTAAAACACCTATACACTGTAATCACCAATGCATCAGTATACAATGTCCAATAGTGATGCATCATTGCCATGTTAGAAAATGTGAGCAGATGCTGCCTTGTCAGTACAATATGTGAAATTTTGAAGGGACCAACATTAACCTGCTGTATTGGTAAGATAGACTGGTCAAACCTGCCTATGTTCTAAATTCAGCTTGTTTGTGTCCCAAGACAGTGATAAGTTGTTCCTTCCAAACTGACCCTGCAGTACAAAATGTCTCACTAGCTTGGAACACACACTGCTTGCTGATTAGGCCTTAGGTCTGTGTGTGAAAACAGTCTTTGCTCTGCCTTATTACTTCTACAGCCTCAAAAACTCCTCTAAATGTGGTGTTGTCAGAACAGTTAAAGGAAAAACAAGTAGACAGCATGAACTCAGCAGAACAGAAACATATTCATGTGGTCCTGCCTGCCATTTTATTAAACTGTCAATATTTCATTCTCTTATTTTCCTATAGTTCAAACAGTTTCAGTTTCTATTTTCCTCCCACCAGCTTCAGTAAGGTCATTTGGAGCTTCTCCAACAGTCTTGAAGGAGTTCCTTCATAAGCTGAGCACTTGTTGGCTTCCCTTTCTACGCTCTGTGTTCCTTCTTCATCCCAAACCATCTCAGCTGAGTTCTGGTCCGGTGACTGTCGAGGTCAGGTGATCTGATACAGCTTCATCACTCTGCTTCCTGGTCTAATAGCCCTTACACAGTATGAGGAGAACTGCACACGTAGCCTCTTTGGCTCATTAAGTCCATTAAACTAAGAAACCTCACATTAGGACTGACCAGACTGAAGTCCAGTTTTCCACTGGTCTGAGGTCTGTTCCTTGTGGTTCCTAGTCAATTTTTTATCTCATTGATCTCCATTAGTAGTGGTTTATCGTGAACCATCTGAATCTGAGGTGCAGTTACATTTTGCTTTCTGAGGCTGCTAGTTCCAATGAACTTCTCCTCTGCAGCAGAGGGAACTCTTAGTCTTCCTTTCCTCATGAAAGGCCTTTTTATCCTAGACTTTTTTTGTTTTTGTTTTTGTGACTTTACCTGAAATTGCTTGGACTGACTGATCTTCATGTCTTAAAGTAATGATGGACTGTGATTATTCTTTGTGGTTCTTCTCATAATATAGATTAACACAGCAGTTGGTTTGTTTGCTGTATACCTGTAACACCACCTCAACACAACACTAGTAATGGACCTAAACACAATAACAAGCTAAGAAATTCCAAAAATTACCTTTTTTCAACTTGAAATTCATCTTTAAAAAATACAACATTTATTTGAAAAGGGAAATGCTGCTGAAGCTTAAACGTTGGTTTTTGCTACATTTTGAAAAATACACTGGCCCACACTGACTGCTGATAATGAAGAAATGAAGGTTCAAGGGAAGAGAAAAGTAAACACAATTAGTGAAATCAACTGAAAATGTGAAAGCTCATTTCTACTTGGCAATACATTCCTTGCAAGAAAACAGACTCTAAATAAGTTCTTTATAAAATAGGATGTTAAAACAAGAGTAAGAAAGAGAGAAATAAAAAGAGTAAGAGAGTTGAAAATCAACTGCTTCGTGTCTGTATGACTTCTAATACATGATTTAATAGAATAGCTCTGCCAAAGGTTTGGCACATTTTGGTCTTTCAGTGCTCATCAGTTATTTTCATGCTACAGGAGTCCTTATTATTGGCAAGACCAAATAACAGTTTGGTTTCTGGTTTTAGCAATACTTCCTCTTCCCCATTTTGGGGGTTGGAAATGTTGAATACTGACACAAAATAGTCTGTGGTAGTTAGAACCAGAGCCTTAGAGATAGTAAGAGTTGCGACACTCATGCTCTCGCAGCGGGGCGGTCACGTGGTTCATGTAAGCCTGAATAGTTCCAAACAGGCAGCGCTGTCATTTCCTTCTATGGGACTGAGAGCGGCGATTTCACGGTAAAAAAGGAATAAAATCACACCTCCAAGTACTTGTTTGATTATTAATTCATTGGAGTATGTATGTAAATGTCAGTTTTACATTTTGAGCCGTAAGGTAACATATTAAAGACACTTTTGGGGTTTTGGAGGGAATGTTTTACATTCGTGTTAGCATGGAAAATCGACTTTTACACAGAAATGTAAGATGATTGAAGATGTTAATTTTTGCCCTGCTGGATTATTGTATTTCCAGACAATGTCTATATTTCTCTGATTCACTTACCCGTAGTCTGGGAGTTATTGAAAAGCAGAGTAACAACAGTCCATTCAGCAGATAGTGTCCAACCACTTCTGATGAGGCAGGAGTTGACTCACTATAACCATTTTAAGACATGCACAAAATATATATTCAAGAATAACAACTCATTATGCTTTGATGAATGAAATAGTATGTTTTATTGACAATGAGGGTCTTCGTGTCTTCAGTGAGGGCTCTCGGGATACTGGTGGATAGATAGATACGATAGATATTAATAAATATATTTGTTAAATACTTACAAGTATAAGTTTATGCATTATAAAGGGTCTTATATAAAGGACGTAGTCTTGACAATTAAAAAGAGGTAGCGATGTAGCTAGGTAGCTTTCAAAGAAGAGCTAACAAGCACAAGGCAATGCCTGAAAGTCGGTCATCTGCCAATATTCACAAATACAGATAAATGTATGCACCACAAAGGGCTTCTGATATAATATAAAGACATTAAAATTAAAAAGAGGTAGCGACTCATCAACAATTAATCCGTCAATATATCCCTGGAGATAACTTCACAGCTAACAGCAGAGTCGAGCTAAAAAAAAAAGTAGCAGAAATTCAGTCGTCTACCAAGATAAAAAATATATATAATTATGCTGCGCAAATACAAATATAAAGCTCAGCATATGCATCATAAAGAGCCTCTGATAAAATATAGGCAGTTGACAATTCAAAACAGGTAGGCATTTCATCAACTTACCTCCACATATACTCAACAACCTGCAGTGCAAATGAACGGTGGTTATCACTGTCGAAGCGGTGCTTGGAACTAAACAAGCTTCCACAACCCGGAAGTAGACCGAAAGAAAGCGTACAACGGCACCCTATGGGAGTGTCGCAACTCTTACTATCTCTAAGGCTCTGGTTGGAACACACCAGTTTAACACACCAGTTGGACCAGGTGAGCATAATCACAAACAATGCTTTCATTTGGAGGTGGGGGGATAAGTCTGGAAAAAAATTTAAATTTAACTAACACATGTTTTGAAACTGAGTATGAGTGAGGACGGAACAAAGGCGAAAAATGTCAAACTCATCACATCACAGAAGAAAAAAGAGAAGAAGAAGAAGAAGAAGAAGAAGAAGACCTATTCATCTGAAACTGTGTTAAATCCCTTGAAAATAATATGATAGTTAGATAAAGACTTTGGGATAAAAGTTTCTTAATTTCATCTTCAATTTGAAAATGTGAAGTTTTATTAGTTTGTTACAGGGCAACAGGTTCCAGACTTGTAAGCATTAATATGGACAGACTTTCAACATTTCCTGCAGTTGCTGCCAACGCTAAAATCAGACTCTTTATTTTCATTCAGTTTGACTGAAAGTAATAAACTAAGATTAGCTGGTAGTCAATGGTCATAATGTCTACAACATCCGGTATGCAGATGATACAGTGTTGATCAGCAAGACAGAAGCAGAACTCCAAAATCTTTTGGATGAGGTAATAGTTGAGAGTGAAAGACTGGGTTTATCCCTGAACACAAACAAAATATTCACTATGACAGTATCGAAGAAAACAGCTTTGGAAGATATGTAAGACAACAGCAAAAGCAGACAATATTGAACCGACGGAGAATTTCTACTACCTCGGCAGCAAGCTAACATCACATGGCAGATCAGACCAGGAGATTAAGAGACGTATTGCCATAGTCAAAGATGCTTTTAACAAGAAAAAGAGCATCTTCATGAATACACACATCAGTATACAGTCAAAACTAAGAATCCTCAGATGCTACATGTGGTCAATCTTATTATATGGATGCGAAACGTGGACAGTATCAAACAATATGAAGAAGAGACTCCAGGCAACGAAAGTGTGGTTCCTACAAAGAATGCTAAAGTTATCGTGAGTATAAAGAGTGACCAATGAAGAGGAATGAAATTCCTAGGACATGTGATGAGGAGGAATAGTACAGAGAATCTTGGAATAACAGGCAAAATAGAAGGGAAGACAGCAAAAGGACACCAGGAAATGACATGTATTGACAACACCAAAGATTTGACAAATACATAGAATGCCAACATTGCACTACATGCAACGTATGACAGAGAAAAGTGGAAAGGCATGGTCGTCAACACGATTATGAAAGACACCAGAGATAGCTATGAAAACACTTATCTGGTTTACTTTTAGATGATCATCACACTGAAATACCACAGATTATTTTGTGTCTGTATTTAAATGACTGAGCGACTGTTTCTTTGTTTTTGTACTCTTCACTATTCTTGTAGAGAAACACCAGGTCCATAAATGTCATGGATGCAAGATAATCAAAGACTGGGGTCATGGTTTAATCACCTTTGATTCAACAGTGCATGACTTCTTAATGCCATAACCTGAAATGATCCTTTAACATGCTGCTGTGTTCTTCCTCCAGAGCCCTTTCCTCTCTCTCCTTTCTGTCTCCATTTGTGTTGGTGATCAGACGTAATTGGTTCTGATCCACAGTAAGTCGATGGCTTGAATCTGCTGTGCAGGGAGCAGTCAGATTGTTGGAATGCTGACTGAGAGTAAGTTGTGATTAGGTTCACAGCACCGCTGTGCAGTCGTGGAAAGAATAAAAAAAAACATGCACACACACAGACACACATAAAGCACTCACACACAGTTATCCTTTCAAGCACTCTACAAATGTTTCTCAGCCAGCACACATTGTACTCAGTGTTTTCCTCCTCTTTCGTCTTTCCTTCAGTGTGTGGTGTTTGCAGTCATAATCTAGTTCACAAGGCTATTATTGTGGCCATAAAAAATATCAGCCACCACTGGTGTGTGGCTACTGTATGCGTACACATACATACACACACACGCACGCACGCACGCACACACACACACACACACACACACACATTTTCTTGTGCCATTATACTTGTGTTTTCTTAGTAGAGTGTAGTTCAGCTGTAAAGCCTGCAGCTCTGCTCCAAAGGAATAAAAAATCTCAGTCACAAGCAATTCTACTGCACACATGAAACACAGGGTCCACAACACTCCAACACCGACAGCTTTATTGAAGACTAAAACTCAGATCATATAATTCAGTATAAGGTGGAATTATTTCTCAATTGTGTAGAAATAAAAACACTTTGGCTCACTGGATGCAGGTACTAAAATGTGCTATGTTGCAGGGCTTTTTCTTATTTGGAAGCTAACTTTAAACTTACCTGTTAACAGTACTCTATTTCCATCACACGTCCTGATAAACTGCCATTTAGAAGACCGCTGATTATGCCTCCTTTACTCATTTACACTGAACCAAACAAAGTCTGCAAAATAATATTGCCCTGGTGTGTGATTTTAATGCAGTGAGGCTGGAATCAGAGGTGTGACATGTAACACAACAGTGTGAACGTAGTGTGACTTACAACACATGTGGGAAACACGTCTTGAACAAATCGCGTTGCTTTCAAAACTGTACGTCAGCTGTTACCTGTTCCCTGGTGGGACAGACTCAACACGTCATCAAAACGTCCCACATGTCCTGCTAAGACACAAAATGGATATAGCCACCTTTCCTTCACCTGCTGATTTGTGGACTACTATTTTGAAGCCTCAATATAGTGAGAATCTGGGTCATTTTCCCATATACCTTTATACAGTTGGACTTCTTCTTGAAACCAGAGGCTTTGCCCCTTTATGCTATTAGAAATAATGCATTCGAGTCCTATCCTCAGTGCCTTCACTTTTCAGATGAGGAAGCTGCATACATCTTTAATATACAGTCTATACTGAAGACACCACAGCTTTGCAGTTGTTGTTATCACACTACTTTCCATCTACCCTCTCTTCAGAGCCAAAGGACATTGTTACATACAAGCCTAGCAGACTGGTATCAGTTTATTGTGTGCCTTCTGTACTGCACCTGTAGGGTGGTCCATGCAGACCTCTCTGCATGCAACCCAAAATTTGTGTCCTAATGGACAAAATTTTCATCGCTCAAACACCTTGCATACCGGGGAAGTGCAAAGCACACTACTGTTCGAAAGTTTAGGGTCACTTAGAATTGTCCTTATTTTTGAAAGAAAAGCTTTTTTTTTCAATGAAGATAACATCCCTGCTGAAAAAACCAGCATAGACCAGCATGCATTTCATGCTGGTCTATGCTGGTTTATGCTGGTCTATGCTGGTTTGGTGTTGGTTTTAGCTGGTGGACCAGCATTGCAATGCTGGTCCACCAGCTAAACCAACATCAAATCATGCTGGTCTATGCTGGTCTATGCTGGTTTATGCTGGTCTATGCTGGTTTTGTGTTGGTTTTAGCTGGTGGACCAGCATTGCAATGAACAGAATGCTTGACATCAGTATTCCATGATAGGACCACAATACCAGCTTGCCATTATTCTGTGTGGGCAATAAGCCAACAGCATCTCATACAGGTGACACAGCACTACAGACCAGCATTGTATGCTGATATGCTGGTATATACCAGCATATCAGCACACAATGCTTGTGTTTTGAAGCTGGTCACCAGCATGAAGACCAACATTTGTTGTGTTTTGAAGCTGGTCACCAGCATGAAGACCAACATTTGTTGTGTTTTGAAGCTGGTCACCAGCATGGCATGCTGGTATGCTGGTCACCAGCATGAAGACCAACATTTGTTGTGTTTTGAAGCTGGTCACCAGCATGAAGACCAACATTTGTTGTGTTTTGAAGCTGGTCACCAGCATGAAGACCAACATTTGTTGTGTTTTGAAGCTGGTCACCAGCATGGCATGCTGGTATGCTGGTCACCAACATGAAGACCAACATTTGTTGTGTTTTGAAGCTGGTCACCAACATGAAGACCCACATTTGTTGTGTTTTGAAGCTGGTCACCAGCATGAAGACCAACATTTGTTGTGTTTTGAAGCTGGTCACCAGCATGGCATGCTGGTATGCTGGTCACCAACATGAAGACCAACATTTGTTGTGTTTTGAAGCTGGTCACCAACATGAAGACCAACATTTGTTGTGTTTTGAAGCTGGTCACCAGCATGAAGACCAACATTTGTTGTGTTTTGAAGCTGGTCACCAGCATGGCGTGCTGGTATGCTGGTCACCAGCATGAAGACCAACATTTGTTGTGTTTTGAAGCTGGTCACCAGCATGGCATGCTGGTGACCAGCATACCAGCATACCAGCATGGTATGCTGGTGACGACCAGCATGCCAGCATACCATGCTGGTGACCAGCTTCAAAACACAACAAATGTTGGTCTTCATGCTGGTGACCAGCATACCAGCATGCCATGCTGGTGACCAGCATGCCAGCATACCAGCATGCCATGCTGGTGACCAGCATACCAGCATGCCATGCTGGTGACCAGCTTCAAAACACAACAAATGTTGGTCTTCATGCTGGTGACCAGCATGCTGGTCCATGCTGTTTTTTTCAGCAGGGATTAAATAAATCAGAAATACAGTCTAGACATTGTTAATGTAGTAAATGACTATTCTAGCTGGAAACGACTGATTTTTAATGGAATATCTACATAGAGGTACATCGGCCAATTTCCAGCAAATATGACTCCTGTGTTCTAACGGTACATTATGCTAGCTAATGGTGTTGAAAGGCTAATTGATGATAAGAAAACCCTTGTGCAGTTATGTTAGCACATGAATAAAAGTGTGTTTCATGGAAAACATGAAATTATCCGGGTGACTCCAAACTTTTGAAGTGTTTAGTGTATAACACTGGCATAAGAATGTCCAGCCATAGCAGCTCTTTGAGGCTGTGCTAAATGCAAACATCTGCATGTTAACGTGGCCACTGTAGCAATGCTATCTTGCTAATGGTATGGCAGGATAATTAGGGTGACCATACGTCCTCTTTTGCCCGGACATGTCCTCTTTTGAGAGGCTGTCCGGCCTGTCCGGCCGGCGTTTATAAGGTCCTTCAAATGTCCGGGTTTTTGATCTTGCCTAGCTTGAGCGCGTCACAGACCAGTGTATTTATCATTCACGTTGAATGGTTTTTTTGAAACACGCTCTGAGAGGCGGAGTTTGAGCCGAACCCCGGATCACAAAGCAGTACAGAGGCACTCCACACTCACTCACTCCTCGCAGGCTGACAGGCAGGTAGGCACACTGCGAGAGAACTCTCGAACCGAAAGAAAATACCGAAACGCAAATGTTATTTCACTGATGAAATGCGAAAAAAGTACCCCTGTTTTCATCCGGGTCGTGTCAAATGGGAGGCAGAATGTATAGTCTGCAAAGCTGGGACTTATGTCTCTGTAGCTAATAAGAAAAGGAAAAGAAGGAAACTAGAAAAGCACTCGGAGAGCGCAGACCTCCGCCAGGCCATGTGTCTGTCTGTCTGTCTGTTAATGGCATAACTCAAAAAGTCATGGATTGTATTGAGTTTCAACAGTTTGTGCAGAAAGCATAACATGCATGTACAGTGTATAACAGCACAGTGTTTTGCAGGCGGCGCCGCCGCACGCACGTACCGTTGCGTGCGCGTGTGACGATACCGTACGCGTCGCCACCGCTTCGTTTCGTCGGTCCCGACTCGCCCGGGCAGTCCGAAGCGGCCGCGGGGGTTTCGGCCGTCGCCCGGGATCGTTGCAGCGACCTCTGTCTGTCCAATTGAGAGATGTACAAAGTCCTTCAAAAAAATCCTGAATCCAGACGGTGATCCGGATCACCTCCAAAATCTTATCGATTGTTACCTTTGGCTTTCCGGACATTCTGTAAAAATTTGGTGAAAATCCGTCCACAACTTTTTGAGTTATGCTGTTAACAGACAAACACACACACACTCACACAGACGGACAGACAGACAAACAAACTCCGGTGATTACATAACCTCCTGGCGGAGGTAAAAAAAGGACTGTTGACTTGAGGCATTATTTCTATATTTTTTTCATTTGCCATTAGACACATTATTTTGAAGAATGGGCTAACTGAACATTGAAGAATAGGCTACCTCTCTTTTTTCTTTTTGTTTAATATTTTGAGGCATTATTTCTATTTTTACATGATTGATAATTGGGAGGTTATTTTGAAAAATGGTACTCGACCTCACTTTTCCTAACTAAGGTGTAAGTGTCAGACTTAAGAGAGATGATTATTTCTTATTTTGTTAAACATCTGAATACATGTGTTCCTACATAACTTGAGTCAATAACTATTAAAGACCAGAGCATGCCATATTTGTATGTGACTGATTATATTGTTTAGGAGAATTGCTTTAAATTAATAAATATATTATTTATAAAGCAACTGTTTGTGAGTGTTTTAGGCTAATTTTCTGTATATCCAGGTATAGCGTTCTTTTCTGGGGAATTCAGAATATCTGTTTAACTGAGTTTGACGCCCAGAAAACCCTCTGACCCAAGGAAAACCCCTAAAAATTGGGGGGGGGGGGTTGTGAAAAATTCATAGAAATATGTGTGCACAAACTTGAAAGGAAATCCACTGACTTGCGGGCTACTATTCAACTTACCTCCAGGTCATAGTAATGAACCCAACAAAACTGCCATCTCTGTAGAGACACAAGTTAAACTGTAAAATACAATCTAGGAAATCTGGTATAAATACAGATTAATGAGTCTGAAGGACTGCCAAAATATATCACTTCAGAGTTTTGATATTTTTTACTAGACATGATTTTGCAGCTTAGGTAAGTCATCATGATTTACAATAAAAAGTATTCATCCCCTTGAAAGTTTACCCTTTTGTTGTTTTGTAATATTGAACAATAATAATCTTAATTTGGCTTTTTTGGACTTATATTGACAAAGACAACTCTTTATGTCAAAGTGAAAATAGATGTCTACAAAGTAATGTCTGCTCATTTAAAATATAAAATTAAAAGTAATAAATAAATGAACAAATAAATAAGTAAATACAAGTATTTAGCCATTTTACAGTGACTCACCCAATTCAACACAGGTGAACAAAATTGAAACAGAGATCTTCTGAGTGCAGTGAATGTGTCTCAAGTGATGGACACATAAAGATACCTATATCTGGAAGGTCTACTCACTGATCAGTCAGGATGTGGTCTCTCCAACCTGCAACCAAGCCATTCCTCCACACTTTCCCTTTAGCAGAACGATAGTGTGGTACAGACAGACCATTATGTTCTACAGAATGGGCTGGGAAAGCAAGACTGTACTACATATAGTCAAAAATTTTAAAGACAAGATTGATAAGATGAATTAATTATAGACAAAACAGATACATGTTAAAAGAGAAAAAACATATTTTTAAAAAAAAAAAATGAAACAATCCATAAGTTAGAAGCATGAACCCCCCCCCCCCACCACCACCACCACCACCACCACCAATGGAATGGCCTTTTTGTTGCATTGCACAATAGTACAATGAAACTTAAATTGCTCCACTTTAGCAATTCATCAAGCAATTGCAACAAGAAATTATGTATGTTTTCTTGTTGTGTACATATATTTACTTCTCAAATGAATGTGAAAGTATCAGTATCTGCCATCACAAACCCATCCTGGTCCGACAGTAATTTTCACTTGACAACAATGTGTGCCTGTAAGTGCTCCTCTTACCATCTCTCTCACCCATCACACCCCCACATGCAATAAAATCCACAAACACACAGGTTCACATTCAGGAGCTTTGGAAAAGAGAGGAGGAATAATCCTGGGTCCCCGTGGGAGCAGATGTCACCGACACAAACAAGCGACAGATTGCCTCAGCCCACGGCCAGGCTGAAGGTGCTCTGCAGAGCAGAGGGAGGTCATTACTGCTGGCCCTTCTGTACAGGAGTAGGAAAACATGAAGGGTGGGGGTGGAAGAGGCTGCAGACGCAACACAGTGCTCTTTTTCCTTTCCTAAAATGCAGCAGGTCATATTTAAAGTAAAACCACTTGCTGAGTCTTTTTGTAACCTGCAGATCAACTGTGAGGCCATTTAGTTGCTGAGGCATGAAATAACATGGACCGAAAACTCAGGGGAAAGATTTTTGCAAATTGGAGAGAAGATGACCAGCTTGACCTGCACTCCGAATGCCTCTGAAAGTTTTTGACTTGAACTAGAAGCAACTCATGCAGATCCTGTACACTACCACAGTGTGTAGACCTTATTGATTAACAGCTTTTTGCTGTAAGCTGACAATCATGTATATTTGTTGATGCTGAGAATGGAGTTTTTTTGGATAATTTTAAAATTCTATGCGAGTTGATACTGTGGTGCAGCATTAAAATGTGGGTCATGCACATATGCAGTGTGAGAGGGTCCCTTATCCCTTTAATACATCGCTTGCTACAACCTCGATTTCAGCTTCTCGTGTCAACAGACTGGCTTCACATTTCTTTTGTTACAGTTTTTCAGGCCTTCTTTATACCGTGAGCAGGGGACAAAGGTGACTGTCTTACTCTGGCCCCACGCTGAGAAGGGATGACTCTCCTCATTGCAAAAAGAAGTCTGATTGTACAGACATCGTTGTGAAACTGACCCTACTTGTTTTTGATTTGTTACCTCAGTAACATTTTCCCAGTGAGTTTATGGACTCAGTTAATTGAGCTCAAGATGAGGGCTAATTAATGCAGTTTTAACTGATCTGTTTCTTAATAATTGCGGCACTTATCAGTTGATAATTAAACAATATATAATTCAAGTTGAGCACATTGGATATTTATCCTCTGCTAATAGAACTGTTTAAGGAAGACAGACACACAATAAAGGTCGCAGAATTAGCTATTAAATGTGCCATTGGGGCATAAAAAGTTATTCAAATAGACCCCAGCTTGATTCACTCACAAAATACAGTCTTTGGTCAACATTTGATCAAGATTTTAGTTCTTGAGTAGAATTTGATGTGTGGGATGTATGGCAAGCTAAGGTTCCAGTTATTTTGTTAACATGCCAGAATAGTGACATTAGCTCATTCGTAGGAGCACGAAAACTGGTGTACATAGGGGCTCGAACCCTAAGTTGCTCCCGATGGTAGAGCTTGCATGGCAGCTCTCTCACCATTGGTGTGTGAATGGGTGAATGGTAAACACTGTAAAGCACTTTGAGGTAGACAGATGCTATATAAGTTACCATTCACATTGTTTGTGTCCTTGCTTTGATCAAAAATATGTACTCAAATCAGCCAAAAAAAAATTGAAAAAGGTTTTTTCAAGACCATGGAACTGTGCTGAGATGATGAAGAAACACAGCTGGTTGCAAAGGCGTCCTTTTGCTGGAGAGTTTGACTTCTTTTCCGAGAATAGCTTTGTTCTTGTACAGTACGACTTCACAGGCTAGCAAGGTTGGCTACACGACTGTCATCTTTCAAATCAAAGTGGCCTGTTGGTGCTGACCTATGTGAAGAAGATGGTCAGTGTAGCTTCATGTAGCCTGACTCAGGATTACAAAGTCATCCAATTCATACTGCTGGATATACAATATCCTCATCTTTCTACGTAACTGAAACTTTACCTCAAGCATGTCATCGATGGCTAATGCAGCAAAATTTAAAGCATACTGACTAAATGTTCCTTACTGAAGCAGTTCTAGTATAATTTACTTTCTATCTTTTTATGGTTACAAGCTTGTACGTTTCACATTTTGTCAAAGTACCAGACAAGTAACAAAATTGTCTTTTGTAACCATGTGCAAACAGACTCAGTTCTCTGTTGTGCTTTTTGTTTTGACGTTCAACATAATTTCCACGCTCGTAGAACTTTTTTTGGTTGCTCATCCTTTGTACTGTTTGTTCTGATAATAAAAAAGTTGAATGTGTTCAAAGCTCCAGTCACTTGTAGAACTGTTGAATTACAAAATGCATTGATTTCCGCTTTCACTTCCACAACTTGGAGGTCCAAAATAACTCATCTAACCTTGCTGCTCTATTACATGATCAAGATTCAACCATCTGCCTGAATAGCACAGGTATCAGAACAACAACACAAAAAGAATCATATTGAAAAGAATGGCTCTGATTACGCAGAGATGAGGTATACTATGCAAATAATGGCTGAGCTGTCTCAGATGAAAAGATGAATTCCCAAGTACGCCCCCCTGCCGCTTGATGCCATCTAAATGGATTTGCATATGAGAGAAGAATCCTGATGCTTAAACTGCAGGTGTGACACTGGATTATAGATCTGCTCCCCAAAAGCAGACTCAGGAGGCAGAACAGCTGTGGTAAAAGCAGTGTCAAACTAGGTCAAAAAGCAGCAACAAACGAACAAATCCACAGGGCGAAAGCAAACAATCGACATTCAAAAGGCAGAGAGAATTAATTCAACAGATAAAAGACAATCTGCGACTAATAATTGCCCATTATAGTCAGTGTACTGTGGCTGATTGCATCTAAAGATGAGCTGGGTGGACAAATGACTTGATCAGGTAAGAATCATCAAATTCAAGTAATGGCTGATTGGAAAGAGAGGAAAATACACACGATTAATCAAATAAAGCATGGAGACAAAGATAGCGCATGCATGTAATAAAAGAATACTGGATATGGTTAGAGTACACAACACCACATTCTCTATTTAAAATGCACCTGTTGCTCATTATAATCCTGAAATTGCATCTCAGGCTAGAGAATAATCAGACTGAATTACTGTTTTGTTTTCTGTCATGTTAACAATGGATGGTTTTATGCCAGCAGTTTTAGGTAATGTAGGATAACGTTTTTGTGACAGGTACAAAATAAGTATGTTTTTTGGTCCATGTACAGCTGCATCAATTTTATGTACACACATTTTCAATTTGTGACAATCTTGCAAGAATGGAGAATTTAGCTGATTTCAAAAAACAGCCTGTCCATTTTAAAAGTCCTCCCCTGATCATTGATCACCTCATATGTGAGGATTGCCATTGGTTTGTCTGTCTGTCTGTTTTTCTGTCTGTTAGCAAGATTACTCAAAAATGGATTAACGGATTTGGATGAAATTTTCAGTGAAGGCCAGAAATAACACAAGGACCAAGTGATTACATTTTGGCTGGCATGCGGGTTATAGTCGGGATCTATGGATTTGTTAAAGATTTCTGCATCATTGTGAGACAGCGGCATGGTGTCACTGTAGCTATGACAACAAGTGAACACTGTGTCAGTTGCTTGTTGATGATCACATGATTGTGATCCTACTATAAATTGACTGTTGCGGACTTATCGGGACTTATCCATCGGATGTGATACAAGGAACAATTGATTAAATTGCGGGAATTTTTCTGAGTCCCATCAATTCCCATTGCCCACTACATATTCAGGTCATGAATTTCGATATCCATACATAATGTGCATAACACATGCCTGTGATCAGCACAAGATCATTTTGTTTGTTTAGGGGTACATCTACACTCAGCAAAAATATAGACGCAACACTTTTGTTTTTGATCCCATTTTTTATGAGATGAACTCAATGATCTAAAAGTTTTTCCACATACACAATATCACCATTTCTCTCAAATATTGTTCACAAATCTGTCTAAATCTGTGATAGTGAGCACTTCTCCTTTGCTGAGATAATCCATCCCACCTCACAGGTGTTCCATATCAAGATGCTGATTAGACACCATGATTAGTGCACAGGTGTGCCTTAGACTGCCCACAATAAAAGGCCACTCTGAAAGGTGCAGTTTTGTTTCATTGGGAGAGGGGGGGTCCACTCCTCTTCAATGGCTGTGCGAAGTTGCTGGATATTGGCGGGAACTGGTACACGCTGTCATATACGCCAATCCAGAGCATCCCAAACATGCTCAATGGGTGACATGTCGGGTGAGTATGCTGGCCATGCAAGAACTGGGATGTTTTCAGCTTCCAAGAATTGTGTACAGATCCTTGCAACATGGGGCCGTGCATTATCCTGCTGCAACATGAGGTGATGGTCTTGGATGTATGGCATAACAATGGGCCTCATGATCTCGTCACGGTATCTGTGCATTCAAAATGCCATCAATAAAATGCACCTGTGTTCTTCGTCCATAACAGACGCCTGCCCATACCATAACCCCACCGCCACCATGGGCCACTTCATCCACAACACTGACATCAGAAAACCACTCACCCACACGACGCCACCCACGCTGTCTGCCATCTGCCCTGAACAGTGTAAACCGGGATTTATCCGTGAAGATAACACCTCTCCAACGTGCCAGACGCCATCCAATGTGAGCATTTGCCCACTCAAGTCGGTTTCGACGATGAACTGGAGTCAGGTCGAGACCTCGATGAGGACGACGAGCATGCAGATGAACTTCCCTGGGACGGTTTCTGACAGTTTGTGCAGAAATTCTTTGGTTATGCAAATCGATCATTTCAGCAGCTGTCCGAGTGGCTGGTCTCAGACCATCTTGGAGGTGAACATGCTGGATGTGGAGGTCCTGGGCTGGTGTGGTTACACGTGGTCTACGGTTGTGAGGCTGGTTGGATGTACTGCCAAATTCTCTGAAACGCCTTTGGAGACGGCTTATGGTAGAGAAATGAACATTCAATACACCAGCAACAGCTCTGGTTGACATTCCTGCTGTCAGCATGCCAATTGCACGCTCCCTCAAATCTTGCAACATCTGTGGCATTGTGCTGTGTGATAAAACTGCACATTTCAGAGTGACCTTTTATTGTGGGCAGTCTAAGGCACACCTGTGCACTAATCATGATGTCTAATCAGCATCTTGATATGGAACACCTGTGAGGTGGGATGGATTATCTCAGCAAAGGAGAAGTGCTCACTATCACAGATTTAGACAGATTTGTGAACAATATTTAAGAGGAATGGTGATATTGTGTATGTGGAAAAAGTTTTAGATCTTTGAATTCATCTCATAAAAATGGGAGCAAAAACAAAAGTGTTACGTTCATATTTTTGTTGAGTGTATATTAAAAGGCCACATTCTTTAGCACCATGATTTCTGCCACAATTTTTTTTTTTTCAAGATTTCATGCCTTAAAATCAGGCATGTCCACACCATGCTGCTCACTGCAGCTTGAGCACATCAGCTCACCTAAAACTGCTTAAATGCAGCAAAATTGCACACAAAGGCAGGTTGTTTAAATTACAGGGTGCTGCACAATGTTTAAATTGAACTGCAGCCTTTCAGCGCACAGCAAAAAATCTATTACTGTATTGATAAAATCAAAGTTAGCACACCATATGACAAGCACCAGGTGTTTATTCACTGCTTTTATTTCCCTGATCTGTATTTGTGGACAAAAGGATCTCTAACTATAGCTTGTTGCATTGCTTGTTAAGTTTAGATCTATTGTGGGTGAATAAACCGTTACACTTTTCAACAATTTAAATTATGTTCAAGACAGCCAAGTCACAGCCAGGAATTGTTCCTATGTTCTATAAGTAAGTATCAGTTTATTTAGTCTTTATCTAAGAACACTGCTTGTCAAATAAATTAATGGATTTTCAAATGAATTTTTTCAAGGACTGGCATATTTTAATAATATAACCAAAGTTCTGGTGAGGCAAACAGAGAACCTTTTTTTTTTAAAATAAATACAAGTTAGCTCTGTGACCAAACCAGTGGAAAACTGCTCTGGCAGGGCAGAAAAACAACCCAGGGGTCTAAGTGCCTCTAAGAGAGAATTCTTTTCTTAAACCTATTTTGGGTGACACTGGCTTTGACAAGATATATTTCCCCTGTCGCCAAGACTTTAGCTGCAGCCCAGTGGCAACCCAGCAGGACAAGCTCTACTGCCTTTAAATCTTCCCAACATCAAACATTACAGAGTCATAAAAATGGGTCCACATCAGTTCTATTGAAGTAATATTAAAGGATATGGAAAAAGTTTTCCCTGTCCTCCAGGAGCACTTTTATCGGCTACTGTTAGGTTTGGATATGGAGGGAACAGATTAATGGTAATGGATGGTGGTTTCTTGCCATTTAAGCTGGATTTGTGGTTTGACTGAGACCCAATAGGAAAAAAAACAGACATCTCAGTTCACTAACTGAAGGTCTACCATGCCTTATTGTAAATGTCAACAGAGTACACATCAGTCTGTCAGAAAACTACTGGTTCTTAAATTGATTCATTTCTGTGATATTGGTAATGATGAGCCAAATTGTCATGACCACTTACAAATGAAGTCAGCTATCTTTCAACCGGACAGCTGTGGCCAAAAGTTTTAGAATGACACAAATATTAATTTTCACTAAGGCTGTCGCTTCAGTTCTTATGATGGCAATATAGTCCAGGTTGTTATGAAGAGTGATCAGATGAATTGCAATTAATTGCACAGTCCCTGTTTGCCATGAAAATGAACTTAATCCCACAAAAATATTTCGACTGCATTCCAGCCCTGCCACAAAATGACGAGCTGAGGTCATGTCAGTGATTCTCTCTTTAACACAGGTGAGAGTGTCAACGAGAAGACTGAGAATCACACTTTCATGCTGATTGAGTTAGAATAACAGACTGGAAGCTTTAACAGAAGGGCGATGCTTGATGTCACTGTTCTTCCTATGTTCACCATGGTTGCCTGCAAGGAAACATGTGCAGTCATTGCTTTGCACAAAAAGGGCTTCAAAGGCAAGGGTATTTTTGCTAATAAGGTTGCACTCTAAGTCAACTATTTATCAGATCATCAAGAACTTCAAGGAGAGAGGTTCAGTTGTTGAGAAGAAGGCTTCGGGGCACCTAAGAAGTGCCAGGACTGTCTCCTAAAGTTGATTCAGCTGCAGGATCGGGTCACCACTAGTGCAAAGCTTGCTTAGGAATGGCAACAGGCAGATGTGAGTGCATCTGCATGCACAGTGAGAAAAAGACTTTTGGAGGATGAACTGGTGTCAAAGAAGGACAGCAAAGAAGCCACTTCTCTCCAGGAATAACATCGGGGACTGACTGATATTCTGCAAAAGATGCAGGGATTGGATTGCTGAGAACTGGGTAAACTCATTTTGGGTAGGACTGGTAAAGTCATTTTCTCTGATGAATCCCCTCTCAGATTGTTGGGGCATCCGACAAAATGCTTTCCTGGAGAAGAAAAGGTGCTACCATCAATCCTGTGTTGTGCCAGCAGTAAAGCATCCTGAGACCATTCTTGCGTGGGGTTGCTTCTTGGCCAAGGGAGTTGGTTCACTAACAATTCTTCCTAGAGAACACAGTCGTGAATAAAGAATGGTACCAAAACATCCTCTGAGAGCAACTTCTCCCAACCATCCAAGAACAGTTTGGTGACAAACCATGCCTCTTTCCAGCATGATGGAGCAACTTGGCATGAGGCAAAAGTGATAAGTATGTGGTTCGGGGAACAAAACATTGAAATTCTGGGTCCGTGGTCACCAAACTCCCCAGGCTGTAATCCAATCGACAACTTGTAGTCAATCCTCAAGAGGTGGGTGGACAAATAAATTCTGGCAAATTCCAAGCATTTTGGTGTTGATTATACAAGAATGGGCTGCAATCAGTCAGGATTTTGATTGATAGCCCAGAAGCACGCCAGGGTGAATTGGAGAGATCTTGAAAAAGAAGAGTGAACTCTGCACATATTGACTCTATGCATAAATTCGGTGTAATTGTCAATAAAAGCCTTTGACACTTATGAAATGCTTCACTATGCCATAGTAACATCTGACAAAAAGATCTAAAAGCACTGAAGGAGCAAACTGAAAATCAATACTTGTGTCTTTCTTAAAACTTTTGGCCGCAGCTGTAGTGGACATAAAGGTCTGGCATATTAGACAGTAAGAGAACAGTTTTTCTCAAGTCAGTGTGTTGGATATGAGAGAAAAGAGCAGATGTAAATATGTGAGAGACATTAACAAGGGTCAAACTCTTATCATCAGGCAACTGGTTTGGAGCATCTTCCAAGCAGCAGTTCTTCGGTGGAGGGACAAACCACGATCTAGCAGCACAGTGTTGTGGTTGTGTTAGAACAGGTCTGTTTAAAGTAGGAGGCTTGTCTCTGAAAGGGAAACAAACCATAAACTTTGAGGACTTACAGGATCAGAGGTCTTGTGGCGTCCAATTCCTTGCCCTTAGTAATGCTGGCTATGGGGATCATACTCACTCACTCTTCATAGAGTGAAAACTATTAAAAATTACAGATATAGTGAAATTTCAAACCACACAAATCACCACAGCTAAAAATAACATTTTGCCACAAAACATATAGAAGTTATTAAGGGATCGAAAAGTGGGATATCAATTAAGAGGGAAATACACTTTCAAAATCAAGAAAGTCCATACAAATAGAAAAAATATTCTGCATTTCTATTTGTGGGGTAAGACTCTGGAGCAGTTTAGGTGAGGATATCAAGCAATGTCCGAACAACAAAATTTAACGATAATTATTTCACAGGGTACAGTAATGAAGTGGTGATGTGACAGTCACTGGGTGTGCACAAGTTACTGTTACTAATTTTTCATTTCTTTAATGACTAATTTTTCTATTTTTATTTATGCATATTATTAGTTGAATATTTTCTTTCTGTTGGGTTTTACTATTGCTATGTCCCTTTGTTTTTGTCCTTTTGTATAAATATGGATGGATATATTGGTGTATATTTATTATAGATCATGTTCACTATTGTTGTTGTTTTTATCACTGTTTATACACACATGGACAAAATTGTTGGTACCCCTCAGTTAAAGAAGGAAAAACCCACAATTCTCACTGAAATCACTTGAAACTCACAAAAGTAACAATAAATAAAAAATTTTTGAAAATTAAATAATCAAAATCAGCCATCACTTTTGAATTGTTGATTAACATAATTATTAAAAAAAAAAAAAACTAATGAAATAGGGCTGGACAAAAAAATGATGGTACCCATAACTTAATATTTTGTTGCACAACCTTTTGAGGCAATCACTGCAATTAAACGATTTCTGTATTTGTCAATGAGCGTTCTGCAGCTGTCAACAGGTATTTTGGCCCACTCCTCATGAGCAAACAGCTCCAGTTGTCTCAGGTTTGATGGGTGTCTTCTCCAAATGGCATGTTTCAGCTCCTTCCACATATGTTCAATGGGATTCAGATCTGGGCTCATAGAAGGCCACTTTAGAATAGTCCAACGCTTTTCTCTCAGCCATTCTTGGGTGTTTTTGGCTGTGTGTTTTGGATGGTTGTCCTGTTGGAAGACCCATGACCTGCGACTGAGACCAAGCTTTCTGACACTAGGCAGCACATTTCTCTCCAGAATGCCTTGATAGTCTTCAGATTTCATCATACCTTGCACACTTTCAAGACACCCTGTGCCGGATGCAGCAAAGCAGCCCCAAAACATTACTGAGCCTCCTCCATGTTTCACCGTAGGGACAGTGTTCTTTTCTTCGTATGCTTGGTTTTTGAGTCTATGAACATAGAGTTGATGTGCCTTACCAAAAAGCTCCAGTTTGGTCTCATCTGTCCAAAGGACATTCTCCCAGAAGCTTTGTGGCTTGTCAACATGCATTTTTGCAAATTCCAGTCTGGCTTTTTTATGAGTTTTTTTCAGCAGTGGTGTCCTCCTTGGTCGTCTCCCATGAAGTCCACTTTGGCTCAAACAACGACGAATGGTGCGATCTGACACTGATGTACTTTGGCCTTGGAGTTCACCTTTAATTTCTTTGGAGGTTGCTCTGGGCTCTTTGGATACAATTCCAACGATCCGTCTCTTCAATTTGTCGTCAATTTTCCTCTTGCGGCCACGTCCAGGGAGGTTGGCTACTGTCCCGTGGGTCTTGAACTTCTGAATAATATGAGCCACTGTTGTCACAGGAACTTCAAGCTGTTTAGAGATGGTCTTATAGCCTTTACCTTTAAGATGTTTGTCTATAATTTTTTTTCGGATGTCCTGGGACAATTCTCTCCTTCGCTTTCTGTTGTCCATGTTCAGTGTGGTACACACCTTTTCACCAAACAGCAGGGTGACTACTTGTCTCCCTTTAAATAGGCAGACTGACTGATTATGAGTTTGGAAACACCTGTGATGTCAATTAAATGACACACCTGAGTTAATCATGTCACTCTGGTCAAATAGTTTTCAATCTTTTATAGAGGTACCATCATTTTTGTCCAGGCCTGTTTCATTAGTTTGTTTTTTTAAATAATTATGTTAATCAACAATTCAAAAGTAATGGCTGTTTTTGATTATTTAATTTTCAATCAATTTTTATTTATTGTTACTTTTGTGAGTTTCAAGTGATTTCAGTGAGAATTGTGGGTTTTTCCTTCTTTAACTGAGGGGTACCAACAATTTTGTCCACGTGTGTAAATGGTAGTATTTTGAAAAAGCAGGAAGAGTAGCTTTACAATCATTTGTGAAGGGCGAAGGGGTGGGATTAGATGGGTTTTGACGTCTTCCCATTCATTTTTGAGCAAGTTGTTCATTGTCTTTTGTTGTTATTTTCTTCTTTATGTTGAAATGTTCAAAATAAACTTACAAAAATCAAATCAAGTCAGACTGGTTTAGTGGCAAGCGAAGACCCAACAGCATACTGGGCAGAGGTCAACGAAGTGTTTTGGCTCATCAGAGTGTGGCTAAAAGACAGTTATATTAGTGGCAAAAGAGAGTTTTTGACTCAGTTGAAAATAAAATCTGTGAAGGTTAAGGCTGTGGGGTCATGCTGCACTACTGTGCTAGTGTCAAGCTCCAACACTCAAGGTGGAGTATCGAGCAGCAATGATTACCATCAACAGTGACTGCAGTCATTTACCAATCTTATCTTAATCTCACTGAGAAAGTTTGGAATTTTCCTGGTGAACCAGTCTTGCATGCCAGTAGTATTTTCCTTACCCCAGTATTAGTCTACATGCCCATATACAGATATTTAACAGGTCAATTTAGCTGCAGTGCCACAACCGGTGACATCCATAATAGAACTCTCCATCACAACCCAAATGATAAAGCTTTCAGGCAGTTTGTACGTGTTGCCAAAACACAGAACAAAAGAGAAAACCTGTGACTGCTGGTGCAAAGAAGATACCAAACAAAGACTTTGCTGTCTGACATCGTAAAGTGTAACAAGATATAACAAATGTATATGCAGTCTGCAGATGAGGATGAGGACAGTGGTGAGGAAACATCAGAGAGGAGTGAGCAGAGAGCAGGTGTTTGTCATGTTTACATGCTCTGTGCTGTGAACCAGTTCAATAAACAAAGTAAATGATTTTTTTCACCTTGGTGCTTTGGTGGTGGAATCCTGCTGCAGGTTTGATCATTTCAAAAGTCTAATGTTTAGAGCAAGCTTATGGAACATTTCTCTAAAGTGTTATAAAAAAAATGGTAGTCAACCTGGAAAGTTTAAATGGGTAAAAATGACATTAAATTTGGTCATTTTCTCCTTAAACACTCATTGATTCTTTACACATCATAGTGAACACTGTAAAAATAAAATTATTTATACGGTAAAATTCCGGCAGCTGTGGTTGCCAGAACGCTACTGTTAAACTACGGTAAAACATTTTCTTCATTTATGGTAAATAAATGTATTGATACTGTTGATTGTACGGGTAAAAAATGTGCTTACTGTAAAAAAAAAAAAAGGGTTTTAATTTTTTTTAAATGTTTTTTTCCTGGAAAATGTACATGAAAATACCATATAAAATAAAGTTTGTGTGACGTATTATTATCAGCACAACAGTTAGTGTATTTAACACTTAATATATGTATTTTTAGCAATGACATACTGGATATGCAAACATTCTGGTTATCGGTGTCATAAATATTAAACTATATGTCTGTTATTAAAACAAAAATACTTCAATTTGACTGGGACAAACTATATTTTTACATGAAATAAATGCAAAAACGTTACTTGTTATAAATATTACAGTATGTTTCCATTATCAGCACAACAGTACGTACATTTAACTGTGAAAAATGGCATTCTTTTCAAGAAATGAATGCAAAAATTACAGTATGAATATTTTACACATATTAAATGACCGTGCAAGAGTAGTAAAATGTATTGTTTCAGTAGAAAAAAACTAATAAATAAAATTTTCTCCTGATTAACTTATTTACAGTGATTCAGAGTGATTTAAACTGGATCAAGCTGTTTTAGAGTTTACAGACTTTTGCTGTCATGGTTTGACGTTTTTTTGACCGTAAAATTTACGAGCATTTTTTACGGTGAATAAGACACATGATTGATGATGATTGGTTGTATACTGCTGAAACAAAGACATGAGGCAAAGATGACCCTGAACAAGGAAGTGAAAAGATGAAGGAGGGTTAGATATGCACTACCAACCGTTACTATGACTGCAAAGTAAATTAGAGCTCAGGATTTCAATCAGATTATTTACTGTTGCATTACAATAAATAGAATGAATGGCAAATACACTGTAATGCTTTGAATCATTCATAATAAAAGTGGGCTGTTAAGTCAAATTAGGTGTCAGGTATTCATTAGCTATTAACTATTCAACTTCATGGTCTTGTGTTAGTCACACAAAATATCACGACTGATGTTATACCACTAAATTCATGTTTAGATTGGGACCTTTAATGAACATGAAACCAGATGAAAAACAGCAATACCCTTTCCCTGCCTGTTACACAAAGGCACGTACACACAAGCACGCACACACCGAGGACAGTGAGTACAGTAGCCCCAGGCCCAGATGGTGCTCCTTCTCCACCAATGACGATGTTACATAAGTGGATTGAGCCCAGGAGCAGAGGCCTGCGTGCCTGCTTTACCGAGCCACGGTGGTGGATGGGATGCTTTCTGTGGAAAAAGTAAAAAGTGAGGGGGATGGGGGGGTGGGGGGTGGGGGGTGCGTTTGCGGTGCTTGAGGCTGGAGAGACAGACGCGTACGGCTTTAAATAGCTCTAATCCCACCCCCATCCTTGCACATGCATTCGGCCACTTTCCTGCCACTGGGTCTCTAACAGAGCACGGAGAGGTATCAGGCATCCACAGCCCCTTTCCACTCGGCTCTGGGGGTGTGTGTGGGTGGGGAGCTGTGTCTGGATGTGTGTCTGTCCGTGGACGTGCACGGCTGTGGGCGCACGGCGGGTAGGTGTTCGTGTGATGTGAATGTTGAGGCGATCCGAGCGGAGAGCCTGGGATTTAAAAGTGAAGGACAAATCGCAGGGTTTGGTCAGGGCAAGGACATGCGAATGACCTTGTCTTGCGATAAAACCGAGAAATACGGCGTTTGTGTCACAGATCGTGTCCCTGGCTTTTTATGAATGTTGTTTATGCAGTAATGCCCATTCCTAGATAAAAAGACAAGGTTATTGCAGAGCTGTCTGCTGCTTGTACGCAAGTGACCTAATGCATAACCTAATCTTCTGCTGCACACCAATATTCCCTACACCACCACCTACACAATCATGCTGACATGGGGCCACTGGGTAAATGCCATACAAATCAGCATTTGCTCATCCAGTCCCCCATTCCCTAGCTGCCTTCACCTGTCCATCACAACACCACCACCTCCGTTCTATTTCCCCTCCTTCCAACTCGACTTCTTTCATTCCATGCCTCCCTCAGAGGCAGCCATCTCCTCCTCTCATTGTCCCACTATCTTTTGTTGTCCTCCGCAACAAAAGGGAACACTTGAGGCTGTGATGCGTATGTTTTTTTTTCTCTGTGTGCGCTTGCATATGACAATGATGCTTCATTTCCCCCAGACTGGCTGCTTGGGTATAATAGCCGGTGTTTGACTGACTGTGGATTTGTGTATGCAGACTTAGTGCGCTGCCTCTTTAAGTCAGGAGTGTGACAGCTTGCAGCTATGCTCGATCCTTGCCCCCCTGCCATTATTGCTGCACACTGCTGTTTGCTGCCACACACATACACTTTGAGAGCATTATCTTGCGCACAATGACACACTGAGGCAAACAAAACAGGCCCACCAAGAGTGCCGTGCTTTTTTTGTTAATGAATTTTCAGAGGCTTTTATTTTTGTAACGCTTTTATTTTGCAGTGTGTACTAAATGCAAGGCTGCTGGGAAAAATCACAACTGTTTAATTATATCCATAGACTATAAAAGGCAAAATACACTCTTTATGTAATTTTAAGTAGTCATGAAAAGGCTACATGAAAAGTTATAAACAATTATAAATGAATACACATTTAAAACACTCTCAATGTGGTCCACTCACTGGATTTTTATTTGTACTTTTCAACAGTCTGTTATAGCTTAGTATGGTATAGCAAATTAATAAGCGGTAAAGTCATCTAAAGCTACTTACCACTGATTGGATGAGAAAGTGGGATGAATGCAGATGAAATTTAAGAATCTTTCATTCACAAGCCCTGTTCAGATATGGGATCCGTAACATTGCTGCTTCAACTGTCCAGATAACTAATAGCCTAGTTTATTTATGATTTCCTAAATATCGAAAATTTTGGGCATGTGTGATGATAATCTAACTGCTACTTTACCAACATTTAAATAAACGAAACCAACAGTTGTGATGGAGCTCAGGACTCTTTGGAGATGCACATATGATCCTGCTGCTTTCTGTTGCTGCAAATATTTTAATAGATTCTGGCAAAAAAAAAAAAATCCTTCAAGCAACTTCAGCTCCTATTAATGTCTTATGAGCAAAAAAAACACAAAACAACAAAACAAAAATAAAACAGATTCATTATTGGTGAGAATCATTAACTTATGCAGTTAGCTGTCTGTTTTTTTACAAGGTAAAGTTTTATTTTCATTGACATGGCTGAATGGATGTGAAACTGTAGGGCAAAGTGAATGGGATATGTGTGTTGTGATTTTGCTACACAAACTGTCTTGTGTTCTCTGTGATGCTTGTACATCAATGTTCTGACTGCATGCGTTTGTCTCTGAGCAATATATTCCAATCAAAATGACAGAGGTAATGCTAGTGAGGCTGTTTAGTAACGGCCAACACAAGCAGAATAACTTTAGCACATTTAATGGCCCACACTAACAGGAGCACCTTCTAACCTTCACTCAGTTCTACAAACTGGTTTACAATGTGTTCTTCATTCACGCTTTCACACACACAGCAATAGTGGCCGATCTGCCATGCAAAGTGCTTGTCGACCATTTGGAGCAACTTGGGTTTGAGCATCTTGCCCAAGGACACTTAGACACACAGGCATCCATCCATCCATCCATCCATCCATCCATCCATCCATCTTCTTCCTCTAATCCAGGGTCGGGTCATGGAGACAGCAGACGAAGCAGGTCATTCCTGACGTCCCTGCCCCCAGCAACGATTTCCAGTTCTTCCTGGGGGATCCCGAGGCGTTCCCAGACTTCAGACTCGTCCGTGTATGGTGCCATAATTATCCGTGGAGCTCTGATTTACACGCGTGGGGAGAAGACTTTTGACCCTTTGTGGGCGGATACCAGTGCTCGCCACAACCTCCCTATGATTGGCTGTCTGCGACAGCAAGAACTCACCCCCCCACGTGGGATGCCACTGTATACAAGAGAGGAAATGACACAGTCAGCTGGAGCCCCTTTGATGCTGCTGCCACTGTTCTGCAGCTCCGCCGAACACACACAGAACCGAGCCCGGATCTCCAACTGCCGGTAGGTGAGTGTCTCCACGTATTTCTGCCCCTTAACGGGAGGTCTCAGTGCTCCATTCCGGGGCTGTCAGCCTTTAGTACAGCGAAGTTAGCTCCATTGCTAACAGCAGTTACCCAGGTGGACTGGCCAGAATCGGCCCAGAAGCCCAGCTTGTCTACACCCCATGGACTTGAAATGTACCCCTAATTATAGAATCACTCTTAAACTCCCTGTCAGAATCACTGGAGTAGACACGCTGGGCTTCTGGGCCGATTCCGGTCAGTCCACCTGGGTAACTGCCGTTAGCAATGGAGCTAACTAACGTCTAATCGCTGTACTAAAGGCTGACAGCCCCCCCCGTTTAGAGCCAGAAATACGTGGAGACACTCACCCACCGGCAGTTGGAGATCCGGGCTCGGTTCTGTGTGTGTTCAGCGGAGCTGCAGAACAGCGGCAGCAACATCAAAGGGGCTCCAGCCGACTGTGCCCACCTGGGGGGTGAGTTCTTGCTGTCGCAGACAGCCAATCATAGGGAGATTGTGGCGAGCACTGGTATCCGCCCACAAAGGGTCAAAAGTCTTCTCCCCACGCGCGTAAATCAGAGCTCCACGGATAATTATGGCACCATACACGGACGAGCAGCAGTGTCTCCACGCGCATAAGAGGCTCCTCGCGCGCAGAGACATTGCCACGCGAGCGCAGTGTTTTTTGCACCCGTGGAGACTTTTATCCGCTCGCGCGGGGTACGTGTTTCGCGCGCGACTTTTGACCCAAATTTGACGCCATACTCACCTTATCTCTAAGGCTGAGCCCAGTTATCCTGCAGAGAATGTTCATTTTGGCCACTTGTACCTACAATCTAATTCTTTCGGTCACTACCCAGAGCTCACGACCATAGGTGAGGGTTGGAATGTAGATGAACTGGTAGGTCGAGAGTTTCACCTTACAGCTCAGTTCCCTCTTCACTACAACGGTTTGGTACAAAGCAAACAATTTAATAATTCAATTAGTGGACAACCTGCTCTACCACCTAAGCTGCGGCAGCACCATTGAATATTAGCTATTAACAGTTAGCTATTAATATAATTGGCTACCTATCAATTATCAATTTCTTTAAAAAAAGACAGATGAATATTTATGAAGTACATCTAGTATATATTCTACAGCCCTGTTCACATGCGAAGCAATTTGCTCGTTGCCCATTGATTTGCTATCGACAGTTTCCAGGCTCTTGTTGCCTAGGTAACCCTGCAGTGTGTCGGTGAAATTGTCTGGTCTACACATACGCACTTCAGTAGATGCTGGTAAACTGATTAGTCATTTACAAACAATAAATTAATATGCTGACATTTGTGGGGAAACTCAGGGCTCGACGTGAGGAGGACTGCTGTACAATAAGTGATTTACCTGAAAAACTGTCACTGTGTGCGACAGCTCACCTGTCTGAAGTAAAGAAACTTACACAGGATCATTGCCTGTTAGATCCTCCCTGGTCTCTATAGCTAGCTAACCCACACAACAAACATTTCATACGCCGGTAACTTTGTCCTTAAATGAGCTGTGATGCGCTCAAGTTTGTTGAGGTGCTCTTCCATTTCGATGTGGTTGAAATGGTACGAGCCAAAGAAGTGTGTGTTTTTTTCTTGCACCAAACAAATTTCCTTGACATTCCACAGCTTCTGATCAGCACATCTTCAGTCTCATCTATGTTTGATTCACGCTGCATCCTCACCCTACAGAGCAGCACCCCCCACCCACACAGATCATTCAGTGGCTACAACAGCTCAGTGGACCTTCTGTACAGTAAACCAGTGAGTCCCTCTCAGATGCATTTATACTTAGTTTTTGATACCACACCCAAGATGATAAAGTCACTACTTGTGAATCTAAACATGATTTACTTGACAGAAAAGACTGTCAGTTAACTGAATGCATTATATACCATCCATTCCTATATTAAGTCTGACTGCAAACTATGCAGCTTCATTTGTGTTTAGCAGATCACATACAGCTGAGCAGGTTTTATTGAAAATTGTATGATTCAACCCAGCTGACCAGATAGTTGAAATTGAAGAATGGTCTTCAAAGGACATAAAGTAGTCATCAGTTGGCTGTATGTCACAGCTAGCTGCAGTAAAAACTTCGTACACAAGCTCCCTAGTTTGACTTTGTTGTTGAAAAGGTTGGTTTGTCATGGTTCTTAGATGGGTATGTGATCCCTGACTCACTGCTCTGAAGAGGAGTATAAATGTCCACTCAATGAACTTTCAGACTTTGGGCATATGTTCCTTTATGTCAAGTTCATGTTTACGAGGCAGCGAGATTTTAACTCGAAATATACAATAAGCCAAAACCCTACCAAACAAAAACATGTGATAGCACTGTTGGTCCACAGTGCAAAATGTCACAGAAAAAGCCGTAAAACTACAATAGAAATATGGAAAAACAAGAGTGTTGTGGTTAGTGTTTGCACAGGTGTAATTTACTGAAAATATTTTACCTTTTCCTAACGCTTATCCATTTTGGTGCTTAAATTTAACCAGGTATTACTACTGCATAGCAAACAGGGACTGAAAGTTACACAAAGCAGAGACTGCAATGCATTTGAATGAGTGTATCTTAATCCAAATTGTGGTATTTTCCAAAGCTTAGCTAAGTAGTTTTGGTTCCTCAACTGAACTGACTATTTTTGTAGTATAAACAAAAAAAAAAAAAAAAACAGAAACAGAACCTGAAAGGAAACATGCCACTCAAACCCAAGTCGCTTGGTGAAAGTTGCATGACTTATACCTCCCTCATCCCTCTAGCCTTACTGTGTGGATTCTGTTACTCTTCATATATAGGCCGTATGACATGACACTTGCAAGTCACATGCTGTGGACATGTCAGTAGAAAAGAATAAACTTATCACAGTTTGACAAATTTATTGTGAAACTAATGAGCTTTTGTGCTGTGGACAAACATTGCTTGCAAAAACTTGTCATTGAACTGGTAAGAAAAAAAAACCAAAAGTTATTCAAAATAGAGTGTAAAAAATACTTACAATATATACATGTCAGACTACATATGTATATATTCATATATTCACACCTAAATAGACACATAAATATACACTGCCTGTCCAAATGATAAATATGTTTCAGCAGCAACAACTTATTTAACCCTAGCTGATCCATTGAGCTCATTGAGAATGAGTGGTTCAGGGAGCGTGAGACATCATTTTCACAAATGGATTGGCCTCCACAGAGTCCAGACCTCAGCCCCCCTGAGAATCTTTGGCATGTGCATGAGTGGTCTGACTCTCTCATCATCAACACAACATCTTGGCAAAAAAATTAACGCAACTCTGGACATCTGGACAGAAATAAATGTTGTGCCATCGCAGAAGCTTATCGAAACAATGCCGCAGTTCACTGTGCAATGTGCACATACTCAAAGCTCTAGGTGGTCCAACAAATTATTAGAATGTGCGACTTTCCTTTTAGATGGTGCACATATGCACACCTTCATACATACTCATCTGCCCACATTTATTGCATAAAAAGTGTGATGATCACCTAACTTTAGGGCATGTTTCAAGTCTGAAATATATTAGACAGTGGGTGAACAGCCTCTTCTTACAGTCATCATGCTGGAGAAATAGGCAGGTGGAAAGATCTCAGCTATTTGACAAGTACTAGTTGTAGCATTTTAGAAGCGGCAAGCAGTGATGAGTACCTGTCGACACTGGTCTATCCCTGAATCAAGGTGGTAAGGATCTGCTGCCAACATCTTGACATTGATGTTCAGAGATCGTGCAGGTCCCATGTCTCTGTGGTTTTGGTATAATGCAAAAGAACAACAATGTAAGACAGAGCTGGTCACAATGTTTTGGCTCAGCAGTTCAAGCCCTGTTTGTTTTGGCTTTCTCGTCTCTGTTAACCTAAAGATATTGAATCCAGTAATCACATACGTTTTATTAGACACACTTGTGCGACCCAGTGCAATCCAAAATAACAACCCTGCAATAATCTGCAAAAAAACTGCTTTCAGTTTTGTTGATGCTGTCAGAGAGGTGTTCAAACACCAACCAACAGGTTCCTGATTTTAATGATGTGACTGGTGGCTTTTCATTTCCCATTGTAATTGCTGTCATGATGCTCCATTATGAAATCAATACCAGATTTTTACTGCTATGCATTCATTTAATGTGAACATGTCAGTGCTGTTTGGCAGAACTGAATGGTGTTTTCCTGTGGCTCATACAGTATGCTTAAGAAAAAGCCACAATAAAGGGTAATATGGTATCTGTGAATTATAGCATTTGTCATGGATGTCAGTCATCTCCCTCTCTCACCCCGACTGAGTCAGCACTCAATGACACATATTTATACCTACTAATTTAGAAAGCTGTGCTTTTAGCATTATGAGAATCCCGAGATGTTGTGGCCTCACAGTGTCACACATTCAACCAACCCAGTGAATTGCAATTAGAGGGGTTCAGTACATGAATGAGTCCTCAACCCTGAGTGTAATGAATCATCGCTGGCACTAACTACATCAGTAGCATCTTGCTTTGAAGTTTCTCTCAGCTGTGGTTGAAAGCACCATTGTTAAATCAGCCATCTTATACAGTTGTGAGATAAAGCCGAGGCACTTAAACATTACATATCTTGTTGATTTTTTGAAGTGAAGAGAAGTGAATACAACCCCCACGGCATTTTCTTTTAAAATGAGTCATTTTCCACTGCAGTCTATGACAAACTGTGGTATATGATGAAGGAGAGTTTATTAGGTATCAACACAGGGTGTGAAAACAATCTCGTATGCCAAAACTACTATTTATTTTTCTCTAAATAATTAATGTTGCAGTAACTGCTTCTTACAGCTAGTTACTAAATTATGAACTGTCTACACCATGTTCATATTTATCCAGCTTGAAACAAGACTCAATAAGGCAGTGTGAGTCAATAACAGACTGAGCTCACTAAGGGTTCAGGTTCAGGTTATGACTAATGTGAAGTAAGTAACTGATAGTGTTTGGAAACTCACTAAGAAATGTAATCAGTTATTTAAAACATGCTACTTGCTGAGAAGTTGCATTTCTCCTCTATAACTTGTGCCTAACCACCTTCATTTACCTCCAGTTGTTACTCTAAGTGGACACATCTGTCTGTCCCCTAAACCAAGGAAGAACACATTTGCTAGCAGAAAGACAAGCACTGTCATAAAACTGGATAATCCAATGAAAAAATACACACACACTCACACACGCACGCACGCACGCACACACGCACACACGCACGCACACACAAAAAACAACCAGCAGGGCTGCCATACTGCACAATCCCTCTTCCCTTGAAAATTTGCAGTGTTGTATGTTGCTGGCTGGAGGTGGTTTTGCCCAGAGTGAATGGGACTTAACACACAGATGCCAGAAAGAGAGGACAGAGCTCAGAGCTGCCTTGAATAAGCAGTCGATGGCAGGCCTATTCCTGCATCCTACATCTGGTGAGTCAGACTAATATTTAGCAGACATATGTGCTATTCCAGTGATCTAAAGTATTGGTGGGCTGCTGGGCTCTTAAAGACTAATGAGTTACCAACAGATCCTTTAAGAATGCAAGTTGTGAGATACCAGATGAGACGGTTTTAGTACAATCCCCAGCACCTTTCTGGAAGTTCATGGTTTGTCCCTGCTTGAACAAACCATGAACGTCCCATAAGCCATAAGAACTTATCAAAATTGCCCACTAATACCTGCCAATTTCTTCCTCATTCAAGACACTGACTACGAGAACAGACTCTTCCATAACTATCTGATATATCCCAAACTTTGACCTGTGGCATGATCACCAGATAACCAATGTCACTTTATCTGCCAGTGGTCATCAATCTTTGGCTCATCAGTATATTATGTGATAATGTGTATTTAACAGAAACAGATCTGCCCATTAGATAGTACCTGCTTTATCTTGTAGAGGGTTGTGGGCTGAAATTTATCCCAGCTGAGCAGGGTACATCCTGTACACGTCGCCAGTCCATTACACACAGCACTGACTGTTTTATTTATCATTTGGTGGTCATTTGGGTTATAATTAATCTAATGGGATAGATGGATAATGAAATCATGGCCAGCTGACAGGTTGATGTTCATCACAATGGAGAGTAAAGTCTTAACTCAAACTGATCAGCAGATGTCATTCAAAACCCAACATCTATTTTAAAAGAAATACATAGATAATCCAGTAGCATGTTTTTTCAGGCAACACTAATACAAAAATAACAAATATTTAAGCTGGCTGTTTCATAAAAATAAAACAGGCTTGCGGATCACTGAGGCTGTACTCGACAGCAGCCTTTACAACTGTAGACTGTGTAAAAGATGGACAAAGTCAATGAAGAAGTGACTTAAACGTGTATTCTTTCTAACAATCAGCAGAGGACACACCTCTGACTTCAAGAATAAGTCAAATTTTCTAAAAGTCTAGGAGAAAATGATCCTACTTCTCTCTTGATTTGCTACTGGAATAAGCTTTTTCCTAGCAGGTTTATAGTTGGCTAGTTCTAAAGCTAGTTCTAACGCAAAAAGTACCACTGAGGCTAATGGGAATACCATCACTTTTGCCCCTACATGGTCATAAACCAAAGTATTGAACAAAGTGGATGAATTCTAGACAAAACCTCACTCAGTCACCAAGGTCAGTGAGATTCATCATCTGGGAAACATAATTGTTCAAAATTGTTGTGTGTTGCGTTGTGTTGACATACATCAATGTGGTACTGTCATCTTTAGAGTCATGCTGCTAACAAAACAATGTTATTTGTGCTTGCTTGTAATCTTTGTAATGGAGTCACTGTCTTCAATTTATTACAAATATGTCTTTGGTATTTCCAACTGCAAATTCAATAATTAACCATAACAGTCATTTTATTAGTTTTGTTTTGTATTTGAAGTCACTGCAGGTAAATTCTGACTTAGCAATTTCCCTGTTAATTTACACGACCAATATTTACAACTGTGTATCATAACTTAAAATATATAAAAAAGTAACAAATTAATATCAGTCTCAACTAACCACCATTGCTGATTACTGGGCTTCTTTGTTCTCTCCCTCAATCTCCATCCCAATCTTCCCGTCATGCTGCAGGCAACTAAACAGATCCTTTGTTTTGAGTCTTTGAGATGCCATAAAAAAGCAGACTTTGTTCTGTGCTCTCTCTTTCTCTCTGTCATCCCTCCCGCCCTGCTTCTCCCTTTCCACCAAACCAGCAGATGGTTAATGATTCATGGACTGGGTGCACACGTGCTATTGTGAGTGTAGCATTACTCCGCGGACGTGCAGAGAACAAGCGACAGACTACTGCATGCTAAATGGGCCTGCTAAAGGCTGACACTTGACAGCATGTAATTTGTAATCAATATGTGTAAATTATCATTGAATAAAGTGCTGGAATCATGTGACCTATTGCTGCGTTACAATCAGGTTATTTTACATAGAGTGGGGTAAGGCTTTGGAAAGATTTTGATCAGTTTAGACATGCTATATTAGTTAGTTCGTGCAAGACGTGCACAAGGGAGTGTGACATGAGAGCGGGTACAAACGTGTGTGTGAAGTGTTTATCAGAGCCAAAGCAGTAATCATTGACTCAGAACCAGCCTTCAAAGTCTAGCCTAAGTTGTGTTGAGCAGCTGGTTTTTGTTTCTTGTTTCTTGCCATTAAAATCCAATCAGATCATTTCCCCTGGCTCTCCCTCAGTTGTGCTATCTCTTTTTGCATCTCATACTCTCTTCTCAAACTCCACCTCTCCTGCCGCTTGCCCTCTTTCTAAACTTAACACCCTAGGGATGCACCGCTCCTCGGGTTACAAACCTCCTTCCTGCCATCCCTCCAGCTACCACCACCACAACTACAGCCATTCAGTTTTTGGAATATACAAAAGATAGCGGTAGCTGCCTATTGGCCTGCTGAGAACCTGTCTGCTCAACAGAAACCCACAAGGTGACAGTTTGTTGAAAGGAAATGCAATCACTCCCCATCCATTCCTTCCTTCAACCAGACAGACAATAAGAGGAAGTGATTAAACAAACGCCAAGCTTTTAAAACTCCTTTACAACAGTGATATGCTGACAAGTTCACATGCATTTCGTTTAATCTAAAAACAGTGTAATGTAAAGCCGGAGCTTTTCCAGCGCTGTCGAGTGCATTAAGGAACAACCGTAAAGCTGAGAAAGGAGGTCACATCCAGCAGTCTGTGAAACACTTTCACTCCTCCCGGGGAGTGGACTACCTACTGCCATACACAGCAACTTCTTCTCCACAGGCAGCTGACATTACTCTCATTCCATGCATTTGTGAGCAGAACACTCAACGGGAAGGAAATTCAAAGAATTCACTTTCAACTTGAATGTGGCACCATTTCAGTGTCAGAATAGCACTCAGGCGATATGAGAGCTGCAATTGTGTAGCAGCAAACTGATTTAGGGTCCAGGTACAATTTCTACCTGGACCTCTTCTCACCTAGACAGTCCCACAGTGCTGTGGGCAAATCTATCTTCTAAAGTGGGAGAAAACTCTGGATTGTTTGCATTTTTTTAACCAATTGTCAGCAACAGTGGTCCTGCAAAATAGTATCAGACTGAATTATTTGGTGGTGAATTTACAAGCAGGTAGGTGAGCAGCGTCATTAAAAGGGCTAATTCACCAGAAAAACCAAGCAGGAATATTTTATTGCATGAGCCAAATCTTCATTGGAACTCGACGTTTTTAAAAGTGTAGGTTTCTGCTCGGAGGTTGCTTCCTGTACTGAAGAGAATTAATAAAACAGAAATGTGGAAGGGGATGAGAGAGCCTTGTGTAATGGCAGGTTTTTAACAAAAGTCCACATCAGGTAACTCAGATTAACCTGGATCCTGCTCATTTTATTAGGCTTCAGCTCACTTTGCACAGTAAAATTAAACACAAATTACATTTCAAATGACAATTGGAATACAGCCTGGAAGGAGGCCCAGACACAAACAGCTAAAACTAATTTAAAATCCCAACAGTATAACTGGTTAATGCAAACTTACATGACCCCTGTGAAGACAAATAAACAATAACAGCAACTAGTGCAGGGCAACGATTTAAAATCGCAATTAAAAATTTTGTTATGTGGAAAATTTAAAAGTAGTGTATTCTGCATTTTCATTTTTTTAAAAGTACTTCTATATAAACAAAAATGCAATTACAATTGGTTTACAAACACTTTGAACAAATAAAATTGTTTTAACAGCAGTATTGCCTTTCCACAGTTGCAGTTAAAACACTTCTTTTAAATCTCAACTTAAACATTGATGTAATCAAATAAAATAAAACCAAAGCTATTTACCATGACAAAGGCATTTATGTTTTATTTGGTTTGTTATAGAAAAACAAGTTGGCCTCAGAGTCCAGAGCCACCATCATAACACTATAACAGGAACACAACTGTTCATATTTATGGAAAATAACTCTTATTTTCATTTTTTGGAGTGATAATATATACTTCTTACCTGGAAGTGCTGGGGTCAGGAGCTAATTATCCTAGCTTAGTATAAACTTCAATAACATTCATACATTCTCCATACACCACTTTATCCTCATTAGGGTCATGGGGGGTGCTGGAGCCTATCCCACCTGACTCGGGCGAAGGTAGGGGAAAACCCTGGACAGGTCGCCAGTCTGTCGCAGGGCTACATATACAGACAAACAATCACACTCACATTCACACCTACGGGCAATTTAGAGTTATCAATTAACCTCAGCATATTTTTGGACTGTGGGAGGAAGCCAGAGTAAATGGAGAAAACCCATGCATGCACAGGGAGAACATGCAAACTCCATGCAGAAAGATCCCAGGATCTTATTGCTGCAAGGCGAAAGTGCTAACCACTACTCCACTGTGCAGCCCACTTCAATAAGATGCCATAAAAATATATTAACAGCTTCAGTCCGTCTGGCAATTAACTGGCGCAAGTAAGCCACATAAGAAAGAAAAAACTATGTTTAGTCAGACAGAAAATGTGTCACAAAATATAGAACAGAAATGGATGCTGCCATATTACATGCAGGGGACGCCATTTGTTACCAAAGTCTGCCCGGAGAGATAGAAACTTGGAATCATAAGTGTTTACTGCCCAACCCAGAAGCAAGCATACACCCCTTGAACTTCATCAAGCCCAGCTGCTGCAATCCAGACTGTGTTGGACTGTTGGACTGTGAACGTTCGATATATTCTGATGGCTAAAACAAATAGCTAGTGGTCCAGGGAGCTGCCTGACCATGTCCTCTTCTGGTTTATTATTTATCATTTTTGTTGATTGGTTGCATGATTTCAGTCAGTTTTCTCTTCTAGTCTTGTGTCTTTATAGTTATATCTATACTACCAATCAAAAAATTTGGACACACTTTCTCATTCAAATGAATTAATAGCATTCAAATGAATGAGAAAGTGTGTCCAAACTCTTGGAACAATACTGTATGTGCTTTACTTTGGCTAACATGTTCATATAGTGTTTTCATACTTGCACTTCAGTTTTCTGTCAGTCTCGTCACTTCCTCAGTGCATTTATAAGCACTACTGCGTGTTGTTAGCTGATTTTAATTAGCTTTGTGTCTTCTGCCCACTATAGTGTGTGCTTGTCCTCTCTCTTTCTGTACTTCTCTGCAGGAGCTGCATGGATCTGATCTGTGGTGACTGGCCCCACTGACCTGTCCAGAGTTTAGACTCTGTCTGTTTATTTCTGCTATCATTATCTCTCCCTCCTTTTCCCTCACATATAGAGACAACCAAGCACACCTACGGACAATTTTAGAGTTACCAATTAACCTCAGCATATTTTTGGACTGTGGGAGGAAGCTGGAGTACCCGAAGAAAACCCATGTGTGCACAGGAAGAGCCTGAAAACTCCACGCAGAAAGAACCCAGGAAGGCCGCAATGCAAACCAGGGATCTTCTAGCTACAAGGCGAAAGTGCTAACCACCAATCCACTGTGCAGCGTTGAAAATCTCTCATAATATTCCTGAGTGAACATCTGAAAGTGTCGCCTCACAGCCACATTATTCAGACCAGTTGCCCATCACATCGACATCTGCTGTGTTACAATTTCTCCATTCATTTCTTAAGCCAGATCAAAACAATAACATTCAGCTTTCCTGAATTTTGGCAATGGTGGTAATGTATGTCTGTCATTAAATGCAGGTCCAACAATCTAACCTCAAAATGCAAAGGTTTGTGAATGTTTGCATTTCTTTGTGTTTCTGGCTGATTCAAAGGTGCAAACAAGTCAAATTATACTGAGCTACACAAACTGGGCCTGGAATCAAGTTTGTTTTGACTGCACCCTTTGGCTTTTGTGCTGGTGGAATAACAAACCTGTGTGTAATTTTTGTTCAAAAAATGTCCTGGTTTATTTGTAAATTAACAGTGTAAGCCTGGAGGTGAAAATGAATCAAATGAAAGATAATGGAAAATGAGAAAAGGGAACTTTAGTTGATGTTTGCTCTACTTCATAATCTACACTAAATACATTTTGGAACCACTTAGGCCAGGGTGTGGCAAAGCATCGCACCACTCCAGACTGCCATAAACCACAGATGTTTTCTCATTGTAATTTGAACCCATCCCAAGAGCTGCTCCCTGCTCCCACTACACATCTTGTCTTATAAAATGTCAAACAGGATTTGACTATGTCTGTTAAGAATTTATGTGTCATGGTACAGGAATTTATTCTGCTGTTTTACATAAATTGACAGTATGTTATAAAATCTAGAAATTAACTGCCAGAGTCTTGAGTCAGGAAGTTTGAGTCAAACTTTAGTGAAAAATGCAGACTTGAGAACCAATTTGTGAGTGTTTTAGATTAGATTTACTTTAGACTTCCCACAGATCCAACCTGAAAGGCAGAAGTCGGTTATTTCTGACAGCAGCAGGCAGGTCGTCTTGTATTTCGTAACCTCTTGGCCTTTAACCCAGTTAAGAAAATCGTTGACCAAAAGAACGGGCTCAGTGTTTTCTCCCTGATTGTCACATTTTGAGTAATGTTGTCTCAGTGTTTGCCATAAGACTTATTAGCTAGTTTCAGCTTTAAATTACGCATAGCTTTTCCTTCAATTCATTCATTTCAGCAGTTACACTGAGAAATAGCATGTTACTTTTAGTGCAATGCTCACTGTAACACTTGTCCATTGGCTGCATGATACACCTAGTGTTTGATTGTTATGTCCTGGCAGACTTTGCACGCACAGCCTACACTCTATTGGTTGACCAGTGCTGGTTGACCGTACAGGTTTCCATCCTCCCATAAAAACTGACCCGATAGATCATTTGTACAGCCTGCTTATTACTACCTGTAGTTACATTATATTGTGACAGCACCACCCTAGAGGATGTAGTACTTATGATAGGAGCAAGGGAAAAAGTGATGCGATGCGGTTATTCAAATACAAGGTCAACACTAGAAAAGTACTCAGAGAGCGCAGTATTCCGCCAATATAGAATGTGGCAATTTAATATAGATGTACCCACAAACAAAATGTCCTTGTGCTGAGCACAGTTGTGTGTTATTCATCTGTATGTAATGAATAGATAACAAATAGCATGACTTCAATATGTGGCGGGCGGCGGAAATTGAGAGTACTCGGAAACACCCCCATGATGTAATCAAATGTTCCTTGTATCGTTACTGATGGATAAGTCCTGATAAGTCCGTAGCAGGTGATTTGTAGCAGGATCACAATCATGTGATCATCAGGCGCTATCTCGCAATGATACAGAAATCTTTAGCGAATCCGTGGTTCCAGACTATAATCTGCATCACTGAAAAAAATGTAATCACTCGGTCCTTGTGTCATTTCTGACCTTCCCTGAAAATTTCATCCAAATCCGTTGGTCTGTTTTTGAGTAATGTTGTGAACAGACAAAGAGATGGACAGACAGACGGACGAATGTACACTGATTGTCATTCCTTGGCAGAGTACTAAGAAGGAAGTTGGGGGTGTTTCGATGGGTCAACTAAATATTAGACTTTAACATTGGAGATCTCCGTATGTTTGTCAGTGTTGCTTTTATCCATGGCTGTTCAATAACCTTCACAGCATGTTTATTTGACAACAAAGAACTGCTGTTTGTTTCTTGTTTCAAACTGAAAGCTGACATTTTTTTTAAAACCATAACCACTGCATAACCCTCAATGCAGGTTAAAGAATTTGTTCTTTTCTTTTGCATATGAACAAATCTGGCTTTTAAAGGTTGTTGCAACATTTTTTGGAGTTCTCGCAAACAATGTCTATACATTTACTAACTGATGGCAAAACAAAAATAATCAGATTACCATCTGCATTTTGCACAATCTTCCAAATTTCCAGAAAAATCTGCAAAAGAATTGCCAGTTTAAGTGACTGTTGACTAACTTTATGTGAATTTAAAGATCAGCAATTACAGTTTTTGTCAGATTCAGTGAATGTCTTCTTGTGATCCATTAAATGTATTTTCTGTATGTGTGCAGGAAAAAAATCCTGCGTTTACCCAGCCCTAGCTCTGTGAATGGGAAGCAAAGTGACTTTAACCGATCCACACACTATTCCAATGTGTCCTGTGCACTTACAAACTGTGCACATTTGTGACAGAAGGAAAGGGAGGTGAAAGATGGGGGTAAAGAGAGCAGTGGGAGCAAGAGAACTTGTAAATGTGGAACATACTATCTAAAATCTATATGTTGCTGTTCAGCGTTTTGCACTTAAACACCAAGCCACATTCCTCGTACGTCAAAAGCAATTCTGATTGTGTGTCTGAATATGCTGATTAGATAGATAGATAGATAGATAGATAGATAGATAGATAGATAGATAGATTAAACCTCATTCCTGCAGCAGGGAAATTTTCGGTGTTACAGCAGCAGAAAGAGGACAAAGCAAAAGAGCAGCATACAATGCACACAGTGCACAGATATAAATAGGTACTTTCTCCTTATGGAGAAAATATAAATGTTTACAGAAAAAGAGCTGATGTGAAATTGCATAGTGTCTATATTTAGATTTATTACAGTTAGTTAGTGGGTGAACTGAAGTACTGGGAGCAGGCTTGATTGGACAATTTGACTGCAGCAGAAAGGACCTGGGGTATCTCTCCTTTAGACACCGTGGGTGAAGCAGTCTGTCCTGAAGGAGCTGCTCAGTGATGTTACTTTTTCCTGAAGGGGGTTGGAGGTGTCCTCCATTATAGGCAAAAGCTTTGTCATCATCCTCCTGTCTCCCACCACCTCCACAGGATCGAGGGGGCAGCCCAGAACGGAGCTGACTTTTTTTTAACCAGTTTGTTTACACTCTTGCTTTCTGCAGCAATGATGCTGCTGCTCCAGAAGACCACTCCATACAGCATGGCTGATGCCACCACAGACTCATAGGAGGTCCTCAGACGTGCTCCCAGCACTGCACTCACCTGGACCTCAGTTTCCTGATCAGGTGAAGTCTGTTCTGACCCTTCTTAAAGAATCTGTTGGTATTAACAGTCCAGTCCAGTTTATTTTCTCAGTGAACACCAAGGTACATGTCAGAGTCCACAATCTCAATGTCTGTTCTCTGGATGTTCACTGGTGAAAGAGAAATGTGTCTGTTCCTGCAAAAATCCACCACCAGTTCCTTGGTTTTCACCGCATTGATCTGGAAGCAGTTTATCAGGCACCAGTCTACAAAATCCCAGATGAGTTCTCTGTAATCCTCCTCATCTCTGTCCGAGATGAGGCCAACGATGGTGGAGTCGTCAGAGAACTTCTGATGATGGCAGTTCGTGGTGTGATGGGAGAAGTCTGCAGTGTAGTGGGTGAAAAGAAAGGGAGCAAGGAACAATTAAAATACAAAGAATTTTCCTCCAAAATTACAAAATCTACTTTGAAAGGCTCATCAAGACAGTTCATTGTGCTAACTCTAAGGTAAGATGCCATCAGGCCCTTTGATTTATGCTGTGAAATGAAACGAGAGCTAATTAAACTTCACAGTCAGTAGATGCTTGAGTCATGTTTAAGTTACATTCTTCAGCTTGTTTTTACTGTCTAACTTTGCCCCGTTGTTTTTTGCCTTGTTTTTTGTCTACAAACACAGACATTTTCATCGCATACAAGAAGTTTTTTGACTTAAATATTTCTTTTAGGGCTTCACAGTGGCTTTGCCTTGCAGAGGAAAACACATTTTAAACAGGGATGCACAGTGGATCGGTGGTTAGCGCCGTTGCCCCTTGCACCTAGAAGCTCTCCGGTTTGCGTCCTCACCTTTCTGGGATCTTTCTGCATGGAGTTTGCATGTTCGTCCTGCGCATGCATGGGCTTTCTCTGGGTAGTCCGGCTTCCTCCCATAGTCCAAAAACATGCTGAGGTTAATTGGTAATTCTAAATTGTCTGTAGGTGTGAATGTGAGAGTGATTGTTTGTCTCGATGTGTAGCCCTGTGAAAGACTGATGACCTGTCCAGTGGTGTCCCCTGCCTTCCCTCTAAATCAGCTGGGATAGACTCCAGCCCCTCACGGCCCTAAAGAGGATCAAGCGGTGTATAGATAATGAATGGATGTAAAATTTCTTCTGTTATTTTAACCATAGATTTTTTTTTTTGCAAAATGGACATTTGCAAAAAAAAACCAAAAAAAAAACAAAACAAACAAAAAAAACAATAGAATATAAATGTTTTTCAGGATAGCCCTGCATTTCCTATCAGTAAAATCTGCTGTGTGCTACAGACAACTGCCTCATGAAGATCTAAACCCTCCCACTAACCCTGCCAACTTCCCAGAAAGTCCTGCAGTTGGGCCTTCTGTGCTAAAACAATAGTTAAGATGTCTTAGTCTGTGATCATTTGATGAAGCACAACTTTACAAATGTGTTTCACAGGAAAATACACAGAACCTATCCACAGACAATTAGCCAGTTACTCACCTTAGTGGATATTTCTGCTTCAGCAGTGTAAAAAAACTGATTTGTCACAAATCCGATTGCGAATTCCTGTGAAGATGTGTAAACATGTAGCATTTGAGGCCCCCAGGTCGTTGCCCATTCTGCCTTGATAATCCAATCCTAACAGATACATTGAGCTCTTCAGAAAAACTAAGGCTGTACCTATATACCTCTGATGCAGTTGACGCCTGTCATCTCAAGTATCTGACTGAACTTAGAGCTGCTTTTTTCTTTGTCAAAGAATGACTCAAAGGGAAATCAGCCCTTCAGTTTGACTGGATGGGTTTCATGCTTGATTACACCATGGGAACTAAAATCAAGTGACAAAAATTCAATACAGACTGCAACTTCTCAACTGTAACTCTCAGTAATTTCTCACCATGCATGTAATGTTTGCTGAAAACCCAGGACTTTCTGCTGTCACATTAGATCAGCAACTGTTGACTTGCAGTGTCAGGACAGGTAGTGTGCAGCTGCAGCACAGAAATTCCCTTTTCTGAGTTTGGTTGAGCCAATACTCTTGCATGTTGAGCAGCTCCAGAGTTCAACCAGTCAGAAGTGGAGAGGGTGGCTGTCACTACAGACCACCTGCTGCCTCTTTAAGCTGACCTGACGTCTGCCACTGACAGATGATGAGGAAGAGGCTGCGGGGCTGGAGGGCTCTCAGGGAGAACAGAAAGACTCCAGAAGAAAGAAGAGACTGTCTGAGACTGCTGGTCTTGACAAGGTTTTCATTCAACAGCATCTGCTCCATCACTGTTGTCTGGTTCGAGCCAGATTCAATAGGTTCACAAGAAAACAAGCCTCGGCTTTATGGTTCAGTCAATAAGACTTGTTCAAACAGCAATGACTCTATGTGAGTACATTCACTTTGTAGACCATGACATGATTGACACAATGAACACTGTGCTTCTGGAATAATGATGTGCCATTATGTAGTAAAAGCCTGGAGAGTATTAAAAAGCAGGCTAGCGACCAAAGACTCATTAATTACAATCACTGAATGAAGAGAAAAATATGGTGCCTGAGCAAAGCACCTGAAAACTGCACTTTCTTTACTGTAAACACCTCAGTAAAAGCAGCAAAGGAGGAACTGATGTGGCAAAATTATTCAAGCACAAGGTTTGCAAAAGTAGCCCTGTCTCCACAAAAATATGTTTCTGTGCAATTTATTAATATTCTCAAATACACTGTGAAGGGAGCACAATTTTGTTTTTTAAATTAATGTACACTCCTCTCCAAAAGTACTGGAACAGTGAAGCAAATTCCTTTATTTTTGCTGTAGATTGAAAACATTTGAGTTAGACATGAAACGAATATGAAACAAGAGCTCAACATTTCAACTTTTATTTCCAGGTGTTTGCATCTGGATCTGATACACAGCTTAGAAGGTAGCACCTTTTATTTGAACTCTGTTCTGTTAGTGGCATCAGCAACAACCTCCAGAGGTCAGGAGTGAATGTATCATAATCTGCAGTTCACAGAAGACTTCATAAACAAAAGTACAGAGGCTACATCGGAAGATGCTTACCACTCATCGGCAAGAATAGGAAAGCAGCCTGGAATTTGCCAAAAAGTACAGAAATGAACCTCAAAATTTCTGAGACAAAGTTTTATTCACTGAGACAAAGATGAACCTTTACCAAAGTTTGGAGAATGAAAGGATCTGCTTATGATTGAAAACAAGCAAGCTCATCTGTGAAATACAGTGGAGGTCATGACATGGCTTAGGCTATCTGTTCCAGTATTTTTTGTTTACCTCAAAATGTGGTGTTCCATTACAAATTGTTCTATTTACTGTGTATCAGATCCAGATGTAAATACGTGGAAATAAAAGCTGACATGTTGATCTCATGTCATCGTTTGATGTCAAACCCAAATGTTTTCAATCTACATAAAAAAATAAAGGAATAAAGAGCAAGCATATGATCATTAGAAATGTATTTGTGATACACTACAAACAAATGCAATTCAGCAGAAAATATATTACTTTCAAAATGTAGCTGAGAATGGAGTTTAGTGGTAAAGGCATTCAATGTTGTGACGACTAACTTGCGTAGGGAGGAGGTCAGGGTCAATAGATGGGTCGGCAACAATGGACTTTAACACAGGAGACGGCTGTTTGTTTGTCAAGATTGCTTTTGACAATGTCTGTTCCATAACCTTCTCAAAGTGCTTGTTCTTTTTTCTGGTCATTGACACAAACACAGACTGGCCTTTATAGATGATCTATTTTTGGAGTTACAGCAACAACAAAAAAATTGCTTGCATTTACTTGCTGTGGTTTCAATGCATCAACAGGCATGTTTCCATACAAATTTAGCAGATTTTTTTTAGTTCTCCTGGACACATACATAATTACAGATGCTTTATGGAACAATTGCCCAGATAGCTGAAAGCAGGCATGAATTGAACACTTATTTCAAGCTTCTTCTTTTTTTTGTTGCAAAAACCCAAGAGGACACTGTGACAGCAGAGTTTTTGGCCTTGCCTTCAAGTGTGCCTTCAAGTAGAAACAAGACACTGGGGTGTGGTTATGGTTTGTTTGTCACCTGCTGTGAATATCTGGAAAGGATTAATGCAAATGTCCACCTGCAAGTCATGATTAGGCTTGTCTGGAGAAATATAGATTAAAAATCAAACACATTTATGACTTCCAGTACATTAAAATATATTGTTTGCTGAGCATCCTGTACTTATTTTTAATCGTTTGCTAACTGTCCAAAAGTACTTTGCATTCAGCTACATTAATCTACATCTTTCAAAATTGTTTAGCTCTTCACTCTTCACTATTGACAGCTCATGTGTGATGAAATTGTATGTCACACAGAAGCTCAAACAAGTCCACAAACCACATTGGACTGTACCTTCTATACGATGTAGCTTCATATTTTGAAAAAATAAATCTTGTTTATGTCTGAGAGTTTGATCAAAATATCCATATCCCTCTTATGTCTATGTGTCAAATATGGAGCTGAAGCTAGGAGGTGATCAGTCTAGCTCTATATTTGTAATTGTGATCTGTAATAAGAAACCTCATACACATGTATGGAAAAAAAAAAGACATGATTTGTGCTAGCAAGAGTGGCCATGTGGATATGTGAGATGTTGATTTTAAAATAGAAGTATTTAACTTTGAATATCTCCGATACATACCCTGTTTACCTATTAGATGCTAAAGCAGCTTGCCATAATGAGAGCATCAAATGTTAGAGCTGATGAGTGAAAATGTGTTTCACAACATTTCAGGGCTCTTAATTTAGAAAATATTCATCATTGGATTGAATTAATTTTTCTGGAAGCCAAAATGCATTTTTGCACTGTACTGATGGACAAGCACAGAGAAGCAGGCCAGACCAGCGGATGAACTCATAAGAAATTCTTTTTTATTTTTTTTAACCATCTTTACATGGTTTTTATTAAGGTTATAGAACTTTTATATCATCTGAGTATGTTGCATTTTTGGTGCATTCCACACATTAACAGAGTATTCTCAGAATTTATAGTTTGGCACTGCATTAAGGTTGATAATGTCAGCAATTTGAAATGTAAACCATGAAGAAACACCTCAAATATGATGTCATACAAATAAACAAGCATTTTAAAGCTCTGAGTTCTCTACTATGTCTGTTTTATTATTGTGCACATACTGTACAGACACTGCAGTGTGCTTACCAAGCAACATTTCTCTTTAAAAAAAGCTATATTATTGTGGAAGCTGTTGTGATCCATCGTATCAATCCATACCCTCTTTTGGGCAATGGTGCATTTGTCTTTGCTGCCAGATGTATCAGATATAATAAGGTCATAAACCTCCAGCAAGAAAAAGAATGTCCTAAACTGTCGTAGGCAAGAATCCCTGCACATTGATTATTGTCCAGCACAGACCTTTTATTACTGGAGCAGTTGGAAACTGCTTGGCCACAGTCCCTAGAAAATCAATAAGTGTGAGTCTCCCCATCCCTCTGATCATGCCCCAAGTATCCCTTCCACCCACTGTTCAGCCCCCACTCTCGACCTTTAGCTGTTACAGACCTGCTGTTTTAAGCCTTAATCCTCAAAATGCACAGAGAAGATAGATATATTCAGAGTGAGATGAAAGTACTGTCAGACAGAATAATTTACACATACACTGGATATGACATGGGTGCTTGCCATACCTTGGTCTTGGTTAGTGGTGGATTTTCACATTGCACTACAGTGCTGGCATTCAACAGTTTTTGTCCCTACAGGACAGTGACGAGATTAACAGAACAGGACAAGATGCCATGAATTCAGAAAAAGTCTCTGTAAAAAGCTACAAGGATTATACTCTGCTAGCTGATGCAGCGAATAGCTCCTCATTTCTTAAACAATCGTGTTGAAAGGCATATCCTGTGGTAGTAGAAAGGACGTTAATCTGTCTCAGAAGGGTGAAATTATTGGCCTGCATCAAGCAAAGAAAACAACGAAAGATATTTCTGAATCTATTAATACTGGGTTAAGAACCGTCCAACAGATTATTAAAACCTGAAGGATAGTGGTGAACCATCATCTTCGAGGAACAAATATGGGTTTGGGTTAGCATTTATTAGTCAAAGACAAAGAATTGGGACTAAACAGTTGTGTAGCTCTAAGAAAGTCACTGATTAGCGAGAAAAAAATCTTTAGTTTGCTAGGCAGCATAAAGATTGAACTCTGGAGCATTGGAAGAAGGTCATGTGGTCTGATGAGTCCAGATTCCAGTCCAGAATCTGCATTAGGGTTAGAAGAGAGGTAGACAAAGTGATTCACTCATTATGTCTAGTGCCTACAACCCTGTGGGGGTTAGGGTTATGATCTGGGGTTGGTCACGTTAAGCAACGTTATGTTCCCAAAGAATGTGGTCAGCTGACTACCTGAATATACTGAATGACCAGAGTTTATCTTCCCTTATGGCAAGGGCATGTTCCACGATGACAATGATAGAATTCATGGGGCTCACACTGTGAATGAGTGGTTCAGGGAGCATTGTTTTCACACCCGGATCAGCCCCTACAGAGTCCAGACCTCAGCCCCACTGAGAGTCTTTGGGATGTGCTGGAGAAGACTTTGCGCAGCGGTCTGACTCTCCCATCGTCAGCATAAGATCTTGGTAGAAAATGAATGCAACTCTAGACATCTGAACAGAAATAAATTCTTTGACACTTCAGAAGCTTATTGAAACAATGCCGCTGCGAATGTGTGTCGTTCTCAGAGCTAAAGGCAGTCCAATGAAATATTAGAGTGTGTGACTTTTTTTGGATGGGCAGTGTATAACTTAAAAGTCAGCCATGCCTGTATGACACTGAGCCCTCATTTTAATGTCTTGAGAAAGCTGCAGTATTCTGTTTCTCATGTATGACAAGGTCTGTTTCATTCAGTTTCTGGTACTGATCTGGGACTGTGGAGACAAACCATTTCACTCCATATTGCCATTAATAGTCTATTAAATGGCCTGTTACCAGTGCATATCATTCTCATATACAGTGTATTAGACCCTCCAGAAAAACGCGGGCAAAAATCCTTGATTCCGTGGGCTAAAATCCTTGATTAAGCGAATAAATATGCGGGGTTTTTATGCCATTTTATTCGGGGAAATTCCGGAAAGTTGCAAAGTATGCGAATAGTTGTGAAATATGCAAAAAGATGCGAAATATGTAAGAACTGGGAAAAAGGGTGATTCTTCTCCTACATCCTGTTACTAGGACACACACATCCCTGACTGAGGTTCCGATTAATTTTTTAAGAAATTGTAATTGGGGTTTAACCACACACACGCATACACACACACACACCCACACAGTGCACTCACACAACACACTCCCTGGAGAAGTCGTGGAGAAGTGCTGCAACACGGTTGATTTTCTTCGGTGCGCCAGAACGATGTTGCACGGGGTGCAAAAAAGTTTCCCCCCACTTTCGTGCAGTAAATCTGGGTACTGTTTTGCCCGGTCTCTGGCTGAAATATTCGTAGGTAAATGTGATCTTTGAGAATTCGCCATTCTTGTTTTTCGTCTCTGAGTGCTGTGCTCCGCATCAGCTCGTGCTTCTAGTGCGTGTGTGTGTGTGTGAATGCGCGAACTGATGACGTCAGGCCGGGCGTCACATAAAAACTCACTCACAACTCCATTTATATTGGTTATAGTTTTCTCATTTTATGTGGGAATTGTGAAATCAAGTGGGACCCGCATATTTCTCTTTTTTTCGTGGAAATGTGAGATTCTTGCAGGACTTATGCGCTGTTTTGCGGGGATTTTGCGGCCTTTTGGGAAATAATTGACCCCCGCATAATCAGCGGCATTTTGGTGATTAATGCGGGAATTCTTATTAACTATTCTGATTATTGCTAGACAGAAACTATCCCTGACAACATTGACAGCTTCTTGCAGGAAAGTAAATCAGTACATCGGCAGTTTTGCACAAACTGGACAAAATGAGGCTTTGTAGTATCTGGTAAATGTAGGGTCAGTTTAACACAAACCAAGTCATTGACTAAACCGAACCAATTTCTTAACTCAATTTAACCAAACAACAAGTGAAAAAAATACAGCAACTGAATGTGAAAGTGAAATCAAGACTTATGTCAAAAAAATATAACTCTATTTACACTCAAAGATGGAGCTATGGCTCAAGTTTCCTGGGTGAAAGTCTGTTGATTTATGTCTCCTTCACACCCTCGAGCCTCCACTTGTAGGTCCCAAATCATGGTAGTACTGATAGTAAATGGGGTGATAGCAGCCCACTGTGCCTACTAGGTAAGGCCCTACTTGCCCATATTTTTGGGAATGATGTGCACTCATAATGCCTTAAATAATAATATCCAAATGCGATATACTCCTTGTCTGTGAAAGTACACAAATTCATATTTTCTTCGGTATCAAAGTCATTTTCAGACACATTCTCACCCTTACATTTGTTTGTGGTTCATTTGGAAGCCTGGCAGCGTTTAAGTATCTTTATGAATCTAAAACTAGGCAATACAACGTACACAAACAACAAACATAAATAACTGCAACCAGGTGTTCGTAGCCACTCCTCACAAAGAGTGCAGGACATCCAGTGATTTGTATAACATTCCACAACATTCCACAGGAGCTCTATGTTCAGGCATGCAGGCATATTTACCACCTTGGTTCTCTCATAATATGAAAAACAACAGCACTCTGCCTTTGCTATCCTCTCTTCATCCCCCAGCGTCTCCTTTTGTCCTCTGTCCCTCCATCTCTCCCCGGCTTTCTCTCCCCTTCCTCCATTTCAGGCTGTATTTTGACGTGTGACCATGGAGAAGGTGACCACTCTCAAGGACTTTGTGTGGGAGAACGAGAATTGTTCACGTCAGCAAATGTGGAAAAACTTAAATGTTCTAGAGACTCGTGTATACAGTGAATCCTCCTGAAAAAAATGACACAATCAAGTATATTTTGAGGTCAGGCTTCAAAGTGGCAGAGCTGTGGTGGCACATGCTGATCACAGAAATTTTTTTTTTTCATGCTAAGCTTTTCAGCATGATATACTAAGATCATGGCTGCCCTTTTAAATCAGATCAGAGTTGGACTTTCGTCACTATGACCTCCAAAAACCATATTGAGGAGTAAGAGCTTGCATGGAGAGATGGGATGAAACGGACACAGAACGAGAACAGGGGCTGAAAGCCAATGAGCTCCGTGGCATGCCAGCCTGAGATGTGCTTATTGAATTTGATGTCAAGCCCTTTAAGAGCAGAAATCCTGTAAGACAAACAGAGGATTAGATTGGAAACATGGCCCCAAGTCAGATGTCTGTCTTACCTCTCTTCCTCCCCTCGCTACCCGCTCTCTTTCTCTCTTGATTTCCTGTTGTTGTTTTTTGCTATCAATGAATGTGTTTGTGCCAAATGGAGCCTGGTTCATGTATCCAGAGGCCATAAAGAAGAAGGAAATAGTTGGTGCAAGCGAAACAATGAGCCTGGCTACATGCTTCCATGTGGCTGCCTGGGGAGGCTGAAATTGACAAGGCAGACAAATGGGGAGAGAAATGAAGGGAGAAATCAAAGGGAGATAGGAGCAGTCATATCAGTCCCCGTCATGTTTGTGGAGCCAGAATAAAGCCCCCACAGGCTGTTTAGTGGCTGGTGCCCAGAGACAGTGGTTGATGTTTTGCTAGATATCGATTGGTCAGACATCTTTTATTCTATTCAGTCAGGGAATGATAAGAAAATCCACTAATGTTGGCATTAAGGCATGGCTGCAGAAACACCTTGCTGACAAAATAACAATTTTAAAGATTATTTTGCAGTTTCCCTAACTTCTGAGCTGATGTGGAAGACCAGGCAGTTTAGAGGTACCTTGAACTGAACTTAATTGGTGGTATCAGGTCTAATCCAGACATTTTTAATGGTCTAGTATCTGACCATATTTTGGGATATTGTCGGTGTTGGACAGGATCTAAAAAAAAAAAAAACCTTTATGGATTTTTTCTCTTTTGTTATCACGTCTAATCCTTGGTATATATTAAAATGGATCAGCATCTGACCTGAAAGTATTGACGGACTGGTATCGGCCTGATCCCATATTTTCATGAATTTGTATCTGGGAATAGTATCGAACCTGTTGGATTGGTTTAGGTTTTGATCATGGTATATATTAATGGATCAGTATCAGACCAAATCTTGTCAATGGATTTTTCACTGAACATGATCCAATTACTGTTCTCTGCTATATGTTATTTGCCACAGCCTGCATTTCACTAGATATGTAAATGAAAAGACAATGTGAATGTAAACGATTAATTGGGCACTCTGGTGAGTCACTCAGTCAAAGTCTAGACATGGAGTTTTGTAAAATGTACATATTCATTAAGTGTGGATTTTTGATAGTTGTGTGTAACACTGGAGTGTTTTTTTCCCCTGTAGTCTAAACAACCATGGTTTTTTGTCTAGGGCTGCACAGAGGCGTGGTCATTAGCACTTTGGCCTTGCAGCTAGAAGATCACCCATTCGCGTCCCATCCTTCCTGGGATCTTTCTGCATGGAGTTTGTATGTTCTCCCTGTCCATGTGTGGGTTTTCTCTGGGTACTCCGGCTTCTTCCTACATTTAAAAAACATGCTCAGGTTAATTGGCAATTCTAAATTGTCCGTAGGTGTGAATGTGAGTGTGCTTGCTTGTTTCTATATGTAGCCCTGTGATAGACTGGTGACCTGTCCAGGGTGTCTCCTGCCTTCACCCGTAGTCAGCTGGGACAGACTCCAGCACCTCCATGACCCTAATGAGAATTAGGCCATTTATAGATAATAGATCGACTGGTTTATTGTCTAGTCGATGTGTGTCAGAAAGCAAGTGTCTTCATGTTTATGGTGGCGATATTAATAGAACTATGCTCATGTCAAGAACCTGTTGTGTACATTTGTGTTCATATAAACCCACAAGAAATGTGCAGGTCTGAAACGGCTCTGTATTACTGGGATTTGATTCATTTGGTAGACAAAAACTATGCAATTTTTTTTCTTTTAGATTATTTTTGTGCGCCAACTAGACGTTTACAGTAAGCTCACCTGAAAAACTCTGTATGTACATGAGTGTAGTAAAAACTTATGGGACTGGAAAAAACATCAAGAACTTTATTTTTGCTATCAAGTCTCCATGCTGCAGACCCATGAGATAAATGTACAAACAAATTAGTCGAATTTACTGTGCTATTCCAGTTCCCTACTTAGTTTTGCAATTTCTTACACTTGGTAAAATTAATAGAGAAAGATTGAGAAAATCATTCTGACCTGAAATCAGATATTGAAAATGAGCAAGCATGCGGTGCTATTAATTGATAAGCTTCGATTGTGCGTCCCTTTTCATCAAAATAATTGTGGCTTTTTGTTGACCGGCATCCTGTGATGGGGGAAGCAGGGTTTGTCAAAGCCAGCACTGACTCCAAATTTTCATGCTATCCTTAATCTCCTTGACGCCACCAGGAAAAATAACCCCATTCACATCATCCAGATTGATTCACTGCGCACACCACATACTCAGTGTTTCAGTGACTATTATATGGAGTTACATGTTGATTGGAAGTTTGGTTGTTGACTCAAATCAGACAGGACCTGAACCTGCTGTTTAGATTTCTCAAAACATGTTAACTCTGATTTATCTAATACAATCTAATAGGAAATTATTTTTGTAAAAGCTGAGAGTTAAATTAACGCTAATGGTGTGTTGACTGCAAGCAGGTATAGGCAGTGCATCAAAAATCTGAAACCACGACTTTCCGCTATCACAATAACCAATAACCAGGCATTGCACTAAGAAACAATGCTCCGTGCCACAGTATTCCACAGCGGATTAGTGCATCATCCCCTTTGTCCTTGTACCTGAAGTGGATAGAGGATCAACAGTCTCCAGGCAACTCAGAGTGAGGAAGGCAGTGACAACAGCCTCCAGTCACAAGATCCAGAGCTGATAAATGGCTGATCAGTCACAGGGATGGGGGCAAAGTCTCTGGGTCAACAGTGGCTGAGTGGAATGCAAAGAGCAGAGCTCACTCACTTCAAACCACAGTACTAGTCTATTCTGCAGACATACTGGCAGCATACTACACTGTTATTACAAATCTATGCTATGCTATACTATACTGTATTATACTATGCATTCTGCACATTATATATGGAATGTTAAACTATTCCATAGAAGGCATACTATACTATACTCTTCTATACAACCATTTTCTAAGAATACGTTCATGCTGTATGTAAACTGCTTAATTCTAGTCCTATAATATGCAATTAAACATATATGATATATGTCAAATTCTCCATTGTGAGATTAATAAAGGCTTATCTTAATCCAACAATGTTACTATTTTAGCATTAATCATGCATTTTAATCATGTACAGTGCAATGTATTTATGTATTTGTATATTATAGCAATAATAGTAGAATGGAATACCGTCCTCTGTTATGGTATACTGCACTACAGTATGCTATACGAAGCCTTGATTATATCCCCTTGTGGATGTGCACACGGGCAGCTGGGGGCACCCACAAACATATTGGTGTTGCTTTCATACTATATTTCCTGGCCACTCTAGTCCACTTGGAAGACTGTCCTGTACAAGCATAGTAGATCATATTTGAGGGTGAAGACATTGGACACCTCTGGACACAGGGCTACACATCGAGACAAACAAGCACACTCACATTCACACCTACGGACAATTTAGAATTACCAATTAACCTGAGCATGTTTTTGGACTGCGGGAGGAAGCCAGAATACCCGGAGAAAACCCACACATACTCGGGGAGAACATGCGACCTCTATGCAGAAAGAGGAAGGCTCTTCTAGCTGCAAGGCAAAAGTGCCAACCACCAAGCCACTGTGTAGCCCTGTACTACAATATGGTATTTTAAAATAATATTGTATACAAGAATACATTAGATTCGGGTATACTATGTAATGCTGTTGTATTCTATGGTATATTACAGTATGCTACATTAGATTATACTTTGGTATGTGACCTCACTTATCTCATAGTTGATGAAGGGGGTACCACTGATGTCTGGGCAGCCTGCTCCCTCCATTCATCTCTGTTCTTTGACTCTCTCAGGGCATTGCTCAGTTTCAGGTCTGTCCATTCTGGGATGTTGTCCTCCCATCTCTTTGCCTGCCTGCCTCTCCTTACAACCATATACCATCTGCATTATATTACATTTTCAGTGCTATTCCAACTACACTACAGCAGTGAATCAAGTTGACATATGTTAGTACTATTTTAAAACATTTTATAGAGAGTGGCTAGTTGTTGTTACCACAAGAGACAAAGATACTCTATTTAAACGGTCAAATCTGTTTAAAATGTCCATCCATCCGTTACACGTACGTAACATGTACAAACTGGGGATCTTCTAGCTACAAAGTGACAGTGCTAGCCACTGTTTCACTGTGCAGCCCTGTTAAAAATGTCCTTCCATTCATTATCTGTACACTGCTTAATCCTCATCAGGGTCACGGGGGGCTAGAGTCTATCTGAAACAGACTCGGGGAGAACATGCAAACTCCATGCAGAAAGATCCCAGGTCCAGGCTGGGATGCGAACCGGGGATCTTCTAGCTGCAAGGGGCGATGGTGCTGTCCACTGTGCAACCCTTAAATGTTTAAAATGTGTTTTCCATAATTTCACCCAAACCATAACTCAACATTATGTAATCTCAAAACACTATGACAGCTCATGTAGTCAAACTCACCATAACTAGTTACAACTACTTTTAATAGTTTACCTGTTATAGCTGAGGGACTTGGGATTCTTGTGCTCTACAAGATGACAAACTCACAAATATCTGTTTTATTTGTAATCATGGTAACAGATGCTACATCTGTGCTATGTTTTAGTTTCTCTACTCTATGAATACACAATAGCAGACTGGAGGATAAGTTGTGTTCAGATGGCACCAGTCCTACTATGAATGTTTGGTTTATAAATATTACCTCTCAGCGTTCTGTGTATTAGCCCCAACTGCTCTCGTGGAAGCACAGGGCTCTTTGACGGACCATTTGAGAGCCTATTCTACCAACATTGAATTCCACATACATGATTGCTTTTTCAATTTCTGTCAATTGACTTCGAAATATATATTCTGCATGCACCCAGCAAAATGCACAGATCCACACATACACACACAAACAATAAGAGCGGTGGCAGGGCGCCACTCAGCCTTGCATCCCGTTGTGTCACTGCACGCCACTAAATTATTCAGTGTCACTCAAATATTGATATGGAAATCACAGCTGACTGAACTGACAGAGAGCAAAGAGAAAGGCAGCAAAGATCTACTGTCCTCGTTCCCCTGTCCTTTTCTTTTAGCCTCTCTGCTCCATTTGACTGATATCCTTTGATGCCAGCAGCTGCTCATCCTTATTTTATGTCCGTTTCACACAGGACCCAGTGAATGCTAAAATGATTGCCTGGCCATTGAAGCCCTTTTCACAGAAGAATGAAAACATCTCCTGCGATTTGAGCACTTGATTATGAAGCATGGCTCGGCTAAGTGCCCCGAGAGTCAGCAGAGGCATATTCTGCTGCAACGTGTCTAGAAACATATTGATCCGGTGCTGTGTGACTCTGATTACAAAATCAGCTCCTCCTTTTCACACCTCATGACTAAATGAATACTGACACGCCACAATCATCACACAGTCAGAACCTACACTCATGAAGATACAATCAATACAGCAATGTGTAGGATTAGCCTGTTTTCCACTGCCACCAGAACCTAGAAGAGGCAGGAGTGTGTTCACAGTCCTGTCAATGCACGCCATGCTTGACTGATCAGAAGTACAAAGGTAAGAAGCAGGGAGTGAGGTGTTTGTAAGGGCAGCTTAAAAAGAAAAAAATCCCATCTTCCCTGTCATCAATAATCTACAATGGTCCTACAGTAGAAACTTTTTAACCCTCCTGTTATGTTGTGGGTCAAATCGACCCATTTTAAAGTAAAAATTGCTTTTTTTAAAATAAATGTTTAAAGTATTTTTTTTGATATGAAACTTCTTCTGCTTGGCTTAATAAGTGTAATCAGCATACAAAATGAAAATGGTTCATTTTACATGCATTACCGTTCAAATAGATGGAGGCAATTGAGTCGCTGTGGCGACCCCTGAAGGGAAAAGCCGAAAGGAAAAGAAGAAAAAGAAGACCGTTCAAAACTTGGGGTTACTTAGAAGTGTCCTTATTGTTGAAAACATTTTTTTTTAATGACGATAACATTAAATTAATGAGGAATACAGTCTTGACATTGTTAATGTGGTAAATGGCCATTCTAGCTGGAAACGGCTGATTTTTAATGGAATATCTACATAGAGGTACAGAGGAACATTTCCAGCAATCATCACTCCTGTGTTCTAATGCTACATTGTGTTAGCTAAAAGGCTAATTGATGATTAGAAAAGCCTCGTGCAATTATGTTAGTACATGAATGAAAGTGTGGAAAACATAAAATTGTCTGGTTGACCTCAAAGTTTTCAGTGGTAGTGTATTTGAAAACCCACCCTGAACAGCAAAGGCATCTATTGTTAATTTATCAGCTCCAAAATAATAACAAAAAAAATGTAAAAAAATTTTTCCAAGAATTAATGTCATGTAAACTATTGTGTTTTAAATGTAGGTCTTTCCAATACACATTTAAAATAAGTTTTAACACAATTTTATTGAAAAACAAGTGAATTATTCTCATTGAACCATGACCTGTGAGAGTAGAAGAACACCACTGCACTAAATATTGATGGAAATGGTTAATAATGGAGTTAACAATGAGATATAAGCAATATTCACTGCCATTTTGCCATTAAACATGCCCCCAGGTCAAACTGACCCAGGAACATCACTGCTGTTCCTGAGAAAAGAACCTAATAGGAGAGTTAAGGGAACTCTGGAGCCATTTGAAGAACTCAGTAACTTTACCTGCACTCCTACTGGAAGGCCCCAAGTCTAAATTAAAGGCCAAAGTATGTTCAAAAGGAACAAGTTGGTTACTGTCACTGGAACCAGTGTTCAATTTATTTTTTTATTTTTATTTTTTTTAACCTTACATTAAAATAAATGCAATACCATTTTTTATGTCACTGAAAGGAAAGACTAAGTATTAAAACAATGACAATCATGAAAGTCTTATTTCCCTCTTAACTGTCACTATTGTTGTAAGTTCATATATTTTTTGTCAGGTCTAAAATAATTGTCAGGAAGGGGTTTCAGACACTTGATTTGAAACTCTGCACCTAGGAAGTTTAAAGGTTGAGTGTTGGTGAATGGATAAAAACAGCCGCTGTTTTAAAACGTCCCTTTCATAAAACACTTCTGTGGGTCTTCTTTAACCTACAATACATTTCCAGTGCGGGAACCTTTTTGAAAGCCTAAGAATCATTTAGGCATTTAACCTCATCTGTGTTTTGATCATAAGGACCAGAATCTAAATTTAGTTGATCTGCCACAGTTCCTGGCCTAAAAAATGGAGGAAAAAAAAAAAAGAAAAAAAATTACCCTCAGGGGGGTAGTATTTTCCACAAAACTCATAGCGGAGTTCACAGTGGGGACTGTGACTGATTGGTCAGACACAAGCCTTGCAGCTGCTGCAGCTTGTATACAGCTTTAATCACAGAGTGTTTTCTTGAGCGTGATAACTGATCCTCGGACACCTCAGCTAAACTAATCTGCATAACTGTCACAGTCTTTAAGATGTAGTGCAAACAGGAACAGGAATGTGCATGAGGAACTTATAGTTCCTGTAGCTATTTGGCCAAAAAACAGCTTAGTTACATACTGAAAAAAATGTTTAGTTAAATTTCAATGCCGATTCGGAGCTTACGGTCACTTCTGTTTTTCATAGATATAATTTTTACCTTGTATGAGTGGTCATAAATGTACATGCATTTAGATTAGCACATAGAACAGCCCACAAATGAGATTACCAGTCACTTTTGTACAGGCAGATGATGTTATGCTGCCAAGAGTAGGGCCTACAATGTCCTACACTGTCCATGTGAAGTCTGTCTTATGAGGATACTGAAATGTGGCCAGATGTAAACAGGAAGAAGTTAAAGTCATATAGTGTAAATAATCCATCCATGCATCCATTATCTACACCGCTTTGTCCTCATTAGGGTCGCAGGGGGGCTGGAGTCTATCACAGGGCTACACATAGAGACAAACAATCACACTCATATTCACACCTACAGAGAATTTAGAGTCATCAATTAACCTCAGCATGTTTCTGGACTGTGAGAGGAAGCTGGAGTACCCAGTGAGAACCCACACATGCACATGGAGAATGTGCAAACTCCATGCAGAAAGATCCCAAGAAAGCCGACATGAGAACCGGGGGATCTTCTCGCTGCAAGGTGAAAGTGCTAACAACCAAGCCACTGTGCAGCCCCAAATGAAGCATCTTTCTGAAAAAAAGCAAGCAAAAAAAACCAACAACATAAAAGTCGAAGCTGTTTCCAAAAAACTTTCAGCTAATGATCTGTTCCTTACTGTTGCTGAGATGTGGTTAAAAATGTGCAAAAAGAGACTTCAATTTCACAAGTTTAGTCGTTGAGGTGCTTTTATTGCTGCGTTGTGTGAAGATGGAAAAGGACCAAATGTGTACTGTATCTTTAAGTTTTCTCTCATTGTGAATTTGCAGGATTTGCAATAATCATGGGTCATACCTGCTTGTTAAAAGGCCTTTCACATTTGAAGCATGATTGAGCATTCCTACTCACTCCTCTGAAGGTGGACACTGTGCCCTCTGAGTGGGAACCTGCCATTCACTCCCTGCCCACTGACTGGCTTTCATCCCAGTTCGATCATCTCTGTAAGTGACAAACACACTTTCTCAGGCTCTCATGACAAACAGAGCGACGGGAGATTTTCTGAATAAAGCTTGGTCAATAACACCTACATGGATCATTTGTATACTCAAACCGTCACATCTGTGATTATACTGTGAGCTACCTCTCTCCGTGCATCAATGCCAAGTGCATTTGCTGTTAGTGTGTGCAGGTATTGTGATGGCCCACAGTGTGGCTTTTAGTTACGTAAAACTCTTTCAAATATCCAGGTTTCTTTGTGCTGCTCTCAGCTATATACTATGCAAACAAACAGGCACACAGAGGACTGTGCGATCCAGACAGGCTTCGATTGGATAACAGCTTACATAATCAGGCTGCCTGGGAAGAGCACAGCAGAGGGCATAAGGCAAAGACAGCTTGTGTCATCCAAATGAGCTGGTTAGAGAACTAGTATTTCAGGAAGATTCAGCAGGCTACCTGACTCCAGACGTGGCGACAGCTCAGGTTACAGCTTGTGTGTTATGCACTGTTGCTGCAGGCTTTTGTCTCTTTAAGGACCGGCATTCAGCCCACTGTCAGAAATTCACAAAGATCTGTCTTATCAGAGGCACAACACAACACAACATGTTGATTAGGTGCTGATATGGAAGCCTGCGCTATTGTTGACAACCAGAGTAAACACAATGGCAGCATGAAAGCTGAGAGTTCTTTACTGAAGCTTCTACTGGCTTTGGTTTAATTTGTTGCTGAACACCTCACACCATGGTGCACCAGTCATTTGACATTGGTATTATCTCAATGAAAAACCTCTTTGAAGTCTTCAAATCTGCCGTGATAAGTTATAGTGGTGCATTCCATCTTTGGCAGAGAATTAAATCTTTTTCTCTGTGTGTTGTATTCCAAGTTCTATTTTTTGGTTGCCAGGTCCAGTTGCTGTGCATGTTAGTGCATGTGAGACTCTCCCTTTGAAATTATTGGCCCTTGTTGTGCTTATAAATGCACCCAGAGTTGCCTCTGACACTGCAATGTAAAAGCAAAAGTGCAGTCTAGAGCATTCTGTCAATGCCCCAAAAATCATAGAATTTATAAATTATTCATTTCTGTGCACTCTTTTTAATTTCACTCAGTGTGAGTCACTCAGTTTTGAGACTCCTCTGCTCACGTATGTTCTTCCCCAGTCTGTTTTTACCGACCAGCAAAGAGACAGGTTAAGTGAAGACAATGCTACTTGAGTTCACACCAACTCATTACATCCAATCAATGAAAGTGGTTAATGGGTGTGGCTGGATTTTTTTTCCAAATTCATGTGTTGTGTTGGCTGATGGCAAATAAAAGGGATGGATGGGGAAAGGTGTGGCAGATGTGACTGTTACTTTTGACCTTAAATATTTCTGTTACAAAGTAAAATTCAAAAATGCTATAACTCTCTATAGCCTCAGGTGGATGAGAATCATTTTATACGGACAGATGCACAATTCACATTGTAACACTAAAACATCTTGCAAACTATAAAGTGTTGTGCATAATGTAAATCATTCAGCAGACAAAGCATAAAAAGGACAGAGAGAGAAAACTGTGTACACACAGGGGTAATTTGGATGATGAGATACAGGTGGAAACAAATAGGGCAGACAATCGCACAACTGGGTAAATGAAGAAAGCAAAACAGCTTCGCACTGAAAGGGATTGTGAAACCTCAATCTGCAACACTTTGGGGAGTAACTGAAAGAATAAGATTGCAAATTAGAATAATTAAATTTGTTTCCTTTGTAGGGTGACTAAGCTCACCCTTAGAGCTTAGAGTAAGACTGCTGCTAATTCACATTGAAAGGAGCAGATTGAGGTGGTTCGGATTTGGATGCCTCCTGGGCAACTTCTGTGGGAGGCTTTCAGGGCTTGTCCAAATGATAGGAGACTCCAGGGTAGACCCAGAATGTGCTGGAAGGAATATATATTTCATGTTTCCTTGAAAGGCCTCAGCCCCCAGAATAATGTTAGTGAGAAGGACATCTGGGTGACGTTGTTTAGCTCGCTGCAACGATAGATAGATAGATAGATAGATAGATAGATAGATAGATAGATAGATAGATAGATAGATAGATAGATAGATAGATAGATAGACTTAATCTTGATCCTGTTTGAAAGGGGTTTATGACTTCAATGTTGACTTTGTACATTCTGGCAAAGTTGATCGTATAAACTGTTATGTAATAAAACACAATCCTGTCAGACTTGATGTTGTTAAAGGGTGATAAAGAGATGACAGTTACAATAGAGCTCCACATTTTATTATATTCATCTTCACTCCAGAAAATTCTGTATGTCACTACAAAGATCCCTCCAAGCTTGTGAAAGTGGAGCTGACAGCAGTGTTCAGTAATCATAGCCTCATTGTTTACATGTTTGTGCTTGAGTTCTTGTTTGTGAGCATAGCATGTATCTGGGAGATTTTATTGTTCTGCTTGAGCCCTTCTGTCTGCACATAAAAAGACCAACTTAGGTAGTCCTGAATTGCTTTCAGTATTCTGCTCTTCACTGACATTTACTTTCATTACTCACCATGAATAAATAATGTATGGGAATGGTCAAAATGGATATTTGTAGCAATATTGGACAGATTTTTGGGACTCAGTGCTGGTCAATCACTTGGTCTATTCACCATTTTGGGTCAAAGCAAGATCAATGTTTTAACAGCGACTGTCCAGTAGCTCCGGTATGGATGTGTGTGATCAGCAGATGATGTTTCCTGAACTGGCCCCTGGACCCTCCTTGTAGAACTAAAATAGAGAAATTCTGACCATTGGATGGTGGGGTGGAGAGTTCTCTAATATGTACAAACAAACAAACTTGCTTCCAAGCTTGACAGGTTATTGCATGGAGATTGAAAGAGTTAGTCTGACTTATTGGATGTAGATTGCAGGTATAAGCCTGCCACTGGTCACATATCTTGCACATAGCTGGCCGGCCATCTTGGAAGGTACAAGAGGATGCAGAATCTGGTTTAGTGGCCAAAGATGAGCTGGGATGTCAAGCAATATGTGACAGACTGCCAGGTCTGTCGACTCTACAAACTGGAGAGCTGCAAACCAGCAAGCAAATCTCACAGGAAATGTAAACCATACCCTAAAGACCATGATAGTCTCTTTTGTTGGTTCCCAGCACAAGCAGTTGGATAAGCATCTTCCTGAGTTCAGATTTGCTCTAAACTTGGCCGTACATGAATCCACAGGTGTCACCCCAGCTGAACTCAATCTCCTTTCACCACTGAGGGGACCACTGGATGTCATACTGCAACCACAAGATGCTGTGCCTGACTCTGTAGCCTACTCAAAAATCTCCCAGTTCCATGATCTGAAGACTTTTGTCTCCAAAAATCTTTCTCTGACCCGTAAGTGACAGAAAAGGAATTATGACAAACACCACAGGGATATGACTTTTTTGGAGAAAGACAGAGTCTGGTTACATGCTCATCCCATGTCCAAGGCTGAGAAATCATTCACGGCCAAGCTTGTGCCAAAGTTGCAAGGTCCCCACTGTGTCTTTCAGCAGGTTGGACCTCTTAACTATGAGGTGGTTCTTGAGGACAGCAGGGAAGACTATCGAAATGTGCACATCTCCCTTAAACCTTGTTATCCGTCAGCTGGAGAAATGGAAGAGCTGCAGCGCCATCAACTAAAGGAGATATGTGAGGAAGAGACAGAGAATATGGTATGTCAGTGTTTGACTGGATCCTCTGCGTGTTGGCCAATCAGACAAATGGGCAAAGCCACCTGTTGCGTCAGAATTTGGAGTTCGATTGAAAGACAGAAGTCTTCAGCACTGCGTTTCCCCGGAAAGAACTGACTTGAAACCAATATTGAGATGCCAAAAATTTCTCTGTGGAGGAAATACCCTAACAGGAAGGTCAGAGAATTCCTGAAGAGAAGTCCCTGCTTTTAAACAGGCTCCTAAATTCGACCGTCTATCCTATTAGAGCCACCAGGATGTCCTCCATATGAGATTGTACTATTCCATTTTGCTGTAGTGCAATTGGGTTGATTGAAAGATCCAGGATCGTCTGGCTGATCCATCATCTGCTGACCCTGTTAACACTGACTGGAAAAGTGGGAACATGCGCTATAGTACTTAACCATCTAGCTTGATGTTTCCTCACTTCCAGCTACTCCTGCATGCAGCTGCTGCACAATAAACAATCTGAGCGACTCCAAGAACTTTCCAGAAGGACCTACAGTCAGAGCTGTCAAATACACAAAACCCAGAAAATTCAGGCAACCAAGGACTTTTCTCTAACCACTGAGGACTGAAACAAACACCACTTCAACAACAAAACACAGTCCACTGAAGACCCTTACAACATGTTATTGTCTATAGTGTTCGTGTAGAGCATATTTCTTCACTTCATTACAATGGTCCAACGTACCAAAAGAGGCAGCACAAGGATGTCAGACTGATGCAGAACTGCATTTCAATCTGTGGAGGGTACTGCCTCACTCAGTAACAGAGGATTTTGGAAATTCCACCTCAGACTGACAACTGGTCACAGACAGACGAAACCAAAAAACTCAAGGAAGCGATAAAACAGCTGTACGAGAGGAACCAGAAGTTGCCAGACCAACTTCTTTATGAGTAATCTTGAAACTCCAGAGTGACAACAAGAGTCTTTCCTCTAAGCTCAGGACCACCGAACAGCAGCTGTTTAAGACAACAGCAAGGATACAGCAGACCCCGAGAATTCAGTCAATGGACCTCGAAACACGTCTGGACCAAGTCAGAAAGGAGGCAGATGAACAACAACGCATACTTGAGCTGAAGAACAAAAACCTTCAGAGGGATTTTCAGACACTCCTTTTGAGAATGAGGCCCTTCTGAAAGAGGACCAATGGCTGCAGCAAGAAAGTAGCCATATTATGGAAGAGAAGGAGGAACTCTTGCTGGAAAGAGGGCTGTTGCTCAAGATGCTCAAGATCAAAGACAAAGTGGTCATAACAGTCAAATTGCTCATGGCTGAAAAAGAACAGGCTGATCAGCTTGGTCGCTGCTACAGGGCCAAGATTCCGACATTGTGCGATAATCTTGATAACAGCAGAGCCTCGATGGACAGTGAGCTGAAAGTTGAACTGGAGGCTGAAAAGAGAAACAATGCTCAGTCTAGCTAGCTGCAGACAGAGGAAATCCAATGACTCCAGCCTTCAGTGGTTGGTCTCTTTACGCTCCTCTGTGCATCTCAGGAAGAACATAGCAAAGAGGTCGCAGAGAGACTGGACCTACAGTGGCAGAAGAGTACACTGCAGCAAGACAAGGAGGACATGGAGGAAAGAGTAAAAATCCTGAGGGAAGTAAAGATCGACCTCCTGAAGAAACAAAACAAACTGCAGAAGGAAAATGAAGCGATGCAGGAGTCGTGGACAAAAAGGAAGACTAAATACTTCAGCTTCATGAAAAGGACAAAGACGCTTGGACAGAAACATACATATTTCTAGATACATTTTCATACGCTATATTTTGACTGTCACCACAATCATTGTGTTTTTAATTCAGTCCGTCATACACACCAGTGACAACAAAGCTGCACTGTAAGGTGCTCCCATGGCATTGTGTAGGCTAAAGATCAGACCACATCAACTTTTCCACCTGAGCCATGGCAGCCAATCTATAGACAGTGCCAGAAGATATTTGCATCACCAATTTTGTTCAAATAACTCAACTATTGGATAAATGACCATCAAATTTAGTATAACTTCATGATTCTTAGTGGATGATTTGAAAAAAAAAAGCTCAGATGTCTTGAGTTTGTGGATTGTCTGCTATCAGTTCCATGTCAGTCTTAGTCATAATTGAAAGAAATAAAGAAGGGGATAATGACGGATAATGTTGTGGGCCAGTCTGGACCAAAAAAGGCAGGATTGACTTTTTGCCCCAGTCCACCCTGCTGTTTATGAATACAAGATGCACTTTTGGTCTCATATGATAAGTTATGCTGGATAAGGTCAGGCTGTTTATCAATGAGGAAGGTTTCAGTTTTGTTCTGGTGTTAGGATGGTATCATGCCAGTTCACTGTTATCAAACCAGGAGTTGCAGTCTTGCATGATCTTTAACAACACATATTTGTTGAAAACTATTTCTGAAAAACTTTAGTAAAAGTAGAAGGTCATCACTGGAACAAGCAGTAATGGAGCCTGTGAGATTAGCTTCACTTCAACATCATCGTTTGCTCAATAAAAGCCTGTGTCAGCAGAGAAAAGCCCTGCTGAGACATCTGTAGAGGCCCAAACCCATGTTAATGACTGAAACAATCATCTGCAGTCAGATGGTGTTGTCTTTGTCCTCTCTTTGACACTTCTCCTTCTGTCCTCCACTACCGAGTCCCACCCATCATCTCAAATCCCTCTTTGTGTTCCTTAACCACTCAGATTTTCTGCTGAGTGTGTTGAGGAGTCCTTCTGTCTAGCTTACAAAGGGAGAGAGCAAACAGAGAAACATAAGTACAAGTGTGACCAGTTACAAGGAAATACAGAAATATTCAAAAACTACATAAAACTAACTGCACTGTGTTTTTGCAATGTAGGTGATTTGCAATGTGGCAGTGCCATAACACACAGCCACATGTGTGGAGGCATGCTGTTTGGATGGTGCCATTTATTTATTAATTTATTGCTAAGTTTGTGTGTCAACCTTTTACTAGACCTAATCACCGTGTAGTTTTGCACTAATGAAACACGCTCATGTTAAAAGCATTGAGTGCTCACCATGTTGTCCAGCTTAGCTTGTTAGCTCGGATCCCAAATGACTCAAAGCAGCCCACAAAAAGTGTGCAGTGCAAACATGCTAAAATCGTATTGTAGTTCATCTTTGATACACAAGAATTTAGATGCTTTGTGAATGATTGTAGTTACTAAAGAAAATGCTTCATCACCTGCAGACAAACATGAGTGGACAACAGCAAAGTCGTGCAGCAACAACCATCTTTAACCAACTCTGGTGAGGCAAAATGTTAAGTTTTGACTCAGATGCAAGGCAAAGAAGACACGACAAGCAAACATACAGGTAGAAAATACTGTTATTTACAGGCCCACAAGAAAAAAAGACAATGGCCGTTTCTCAATATGCGTTCTTGTCCATACTTGCATTCTCGAGTACTCATGAAACATTATCAGTCGGAGACCAAGTACTGTTCCAATTCAAAGAACGCATCTGACCGAGAACAGAATTAATACCTGGAAATGTTCTCGCTCCACCCACATTTATTGAGACTGCATCGGACCAGACTTGTGTGGACTTGTGGCGGCCAAATAACTTTCAGCGGTAACAGAAATGTTTTGGGGGAATACTACTGTTATTATGATACAAAATGGAGTTTTCCTTACCTGTAGTACAACTTTGTTCTATTGTTATGACTGTTACTGTGCATTAAAAGTAACATTTAAGCGATATTTTATTCCAGGGACATCTGAAGAAACCCAGATCCTCACTGACTGCTGGGAGACTCCACAGACAGAACATTAGCAGCTCCATTTTCAGCATGTGGACCAGCAGGATGCTGTTCATGGAAACTGAAGGATAGAAAATGCTGAAATGTAGTTAAGCATTTTGCATTAAATAATTTTCAATTGTGTTCAAAAAATGAATTGAATTGTTGAAGCCAGAAGTAAACGTTCCTCTAACATCGGAGCTGTTTGATCAGATGCTGCTGATGTTTGAAAAGGTTCATGTTTTATTTCCTGACAGGCAGAAGAAGAGCTGACCTGTAGGAGTTCACCTGTATTCAGGTTCTGAGTACAGTAGTTGACATGAAATATTCTCTCATTAATTAGTGATGATGTTCAGCGCATACAGAAGTCCTGGTGATCACATTAAAGTATAGTGATGTTTGTGTATCTGTCAGACTATGAACTTCTGGATGCTGGAGGACAAACAGCAGCTCTCGATGTAGAATGTAGACTAATTTATTTTAGTAATGTTAATAATAAAACTGTAAACCATCCATCCCTGTTTATGAAGTATCCTTGTGAAAGTTAAATTATTTTTCAGCAATCAGTTTCTGAAAAGGTCTGACGAAGAGTGATAGCAGCTCCCGTCCTTTATGGTAAGAGAGGGTGATTATGGAGATCACTCCTACCTGCTGTCGCACCAATTCTGCTGGTAATTAATTATTTGAAGCACCTGGCCATGCCACACACCATGCTCACACCCACCTGAGGGAGAGGAAAGAGGAGGAGGGAAGGGAGGAGGACCTACTACTCCCTGACATCTGAGCTAGAGGGCACGACACAAAGAACATAACAAACTCCATACAGTCTGTTTTTTTTTTTCATTTCACAATCCCTGCACCCACACAGGGTTTTGAATAATGATTGTTTCCCTATGTAACAATGTTATAGCAAAGAGGCTGTCCCTTGGTACACAGTGAACTGAAAAATGGTGCCTCTCTTACTCTTTATGGAAATGAAAATTGATCATGAGTCCAAACATGACACCAGGAAAAGGACTCAGACCAGTTGCATGACTACCAAAATGACATATTGGTAGCCAAATCTCACGCCAGGATCCTTACCCTTGCTCCTGATGTGCTGCAGTCTCTCCATCCTTTGTGTGTGTGTGTGGGCAAGTAATTATAGGAGTTGTGGGGACCTAATGTCATCACAACCATAGGAAAACCAAAAGAAATGTCACTTGTGGGGACCTCATTTGGGTCCTCATGAGGGGAAACAGTGTTTTCTTGGCTATGTTGTTGTTACTGAAAAAAGTAAAAGTGCAAAAACGTTTCTTTAGGGTTAGGCATTGTTTTGGTCTGGGTTAGGGTAAGGGTTAGGGGTTAGATATGAATGGGAGTCAATGGTATGCCCCCACAATGATAGAAAAACATAGTGTGTGTGTGTGTGTGTGTGTGTGTGTGTGTGTGTGTGTGTGTGTGTGTGTGTGTGTTCTAGCTTTTGCTACATTGTGGGGGACCAAATGTCCCCACAACGGTAGGAAAACCGAAAACTATGTCACTTGTGGGGACCTCATTTCGGGCCCCACAAGTTTAAACAGTGTTTTCTTGGCCATGTTGTTGTTACTGAAAAAAGTAAAAATGCAAAAACGTTTCTTTAGGGTTAGCCATTGTTTTGGTTAGGGTTTGGTTAAGGTTAGGGTTAGGGGTTAGATATGAATGGGAGTCAATGGTAAGTCCCCACAATGATAGAAAAAGATATGTGTGTGTGTGTGTGTGTGTGTGTGTGTGTGTGTGTGTGTGTGTGTGTGTCTGTGATTGAGTGGTTCCTGATCAGACGCAAGTGTGAACACCTGCACAGAGCTGCTCACCTGCCTCTAATCAGCACTGCACCCCATAAAACCCTGGTTCAGACAATCATTCAGGACCAGATCGTCTTCTCTACAGCATTCCTTTCTCCCTGTCTCCTAGCTCCTCGATCTATAGTATTATTCCAGCAAATTGTTAGCTTATGTCTTAACTTGTTGTGTTTAGCTTTAGCCCTTTGTCTCCTGTCCGTTTAGTTTATGTTGGTGTTTTCTGTGGAGTCTCTTTAATGCCTGAGGGCTTTACTCCAAAACAGGTTTGACATGCAGACAGGAATGCTCGTAGAAAACTAGCAAATGTATGTTAACATATTTTTTTGGCCTTTTTTTTTTTTTTTTTTGCAAGGTGAGAGACTGACAGGAAATGAGGGGAAGACATGCAGCAAAGGGCCATGAGCAGGAATTGAACCCAGGCCGCTGTATATGGTTCACCCTGCTTAACCCATTGAGCTATGCAAGCACCCAACATATTTATTTTACTGTTCAATGCAATTTATTCTTTCTAAAAGACAGCTGCTCATTAAAACTGGTCAACTTTTAAACTTCATACATTTAAGCAGAATATTGTACTGAGTTCATTTAGATCTGATACTATCCCATGGTGCAGGAAATCACTTGAACCCTCTTGTCGCCCTGCGGGTCAAATTGACCCGTTTTAAAGTTTTAAAAATGTGGAAAAAATATATATATATTTCCACAGTGAAAACTTCCACATTTTCAAACATTTTTTAGGAAATTTTGAACATTTTTGGTAGAAAAAAAACAAATAAAAAAATTCTAAAGAACATTCAGGAAAAAAATCAACCAAAATCCAGTGAATTTTGCTGTCAAATTTGGGGATTTTTTTATTTAAAAAAATAAAACTTTTGAGGGAAACTTTTCAGGAATTTTCTTCCTGAAGATTTTGCAATTTTTTAAAATAAATTTGGGGAAATTTTTTCTGAATGTTTGGACTTTTGTCAGACAAGGCAACAACATTTTTTGGTAAGGACAACACGAAGGTTAATTTGTGGTCAAATCAAAGTGAAATTAATGTTATTGATTTCATGTTCTCTGTCATAAATACCAATAGAATGATCTATAGCCTATGTTTTTCTCTATCAGTTACAGTATCAGCATTGTGAATGGATTTGACAGGAAATCAGGACCAAACATAAAAACATATATGTGCGATTTCTGCATCACCAACCAAACACATCAGGTTTACATGGCAACGTGATGCATGTAGTGTGCAATACTGTAACTGCACGGCTTCATTCAGCGATATAAGTAATGCACAGCTCAACAGGTTTGCATATAAAACATATTCCGTTAGCTATCTGTACAATCTGCATCGCTCATAAAGAATCATCAGGAAATAATTTCTTTAAAGCGAAATGCTTGCTGCGAATTTAAATCTAAACCATGGTGATTTCGCAGATTGAACAAAAGCCACCTTTGGGACCCTAAAAACACTGACTTGAAGCTCCACATACCTTGCTAACCCATGAATTTTGGTTCATAGTACAGCCCTCTGACCCTTGTCTAGGTCCCCAAGCTTACTCCCCTGGGTTGTTTGCTGTTTTGATTTGTGCATCCCTATTTCACATTCTATACTGTTTTCACTAATCCTCTGGTGTCATTGACCTTGTGATTCAGGTCTGCATTGGGCGCAATCTTAAACCATGACACCACAAACGTGAACACCCTGCATGGGGCTTCCAAGACAGAAGACAGATCATGATCTACAGTAGAGGCTCCCAATCTCGTTGGGGTGATGTACCCTTTCATTGCTGTCAGATGAATCCAGGCAGCCCTCCCTGTACTCTCCCTCATCCTGCTCTCAGTCCCTCGTATCAAATGCTCTGGGTCACTCGGGACACAAGCTGCTCACTATTTTCCACAATTGAGTGGGAGCCAGTGGCCACTCATGTCCTGTTCCGTGACACCGGACTGTCATGGCAGCCTGACACTGCTTTAGACATGGCTGGTCCGGCTGGTCATGGGAAGACAGCTTGGCTCCTGTCTACACAACAGGAGGCTTTGTACAAAAAACATGGATCGGTTATGAGGAACTTATCGCTGTGAATCAGCTCCTGTGTCCACTGCATAAGGGATTGATTCAGTGTTGGGATTCTTACAACAAAGCCTTTGACAGTGTGGAAGACCCCTGTCTGTGATGCAGCGGCGGAAACAGATTGAGAGGGGAATACCGGTCAGTTTGTACAGAGCAGGAGGTCTACATATATCGGTTTGATTCAAGGCTACAAAGGAGCTCTGGCCTGAGCATGGTAGGACATCTGCCTTTATCATGACTGACTGAGTATATTCCATTGCATATACAGTAGGTGGATAATGATTAGAAATTCCTTGCCAAAAATGGGCTTTAACTTTAAAGAATGAAAATAAATTACAGCTACAAAGACACAGCTGTACTGGCCGGTCATATTGAGATGATTAACAGTATGTGCCATTTTCTTTAGATCTGTCAGTAATTGCTTTTATATGTTCTCAAAGCAACGTGCAGTGAAAGCAAGCAGATTTTGTATACAAGAACTAATTTGAAATTTTAAGTGTGGAGCAGATGGTCCATAAACAACCGAAATTGTCTCATACTTTGTGCCATGTTCCCATGGCAACAACATGATGGACAGCATAACAAAAACAGCAGCCCACATTAGCAAATTAATATCCTTAGGTCTATTTTTAAAAAGTATTCATTAATGCCACAAATACATCATTAAAGACTAAAGAGAAAAATAAATAGGATTCTTGCCACAAGATGGGAGAGTATTTAGCAGTAGTCAGATCCTTCCATTTTTGCACATTTTCTGAAAGCATGTTTTAGAATGTATTGCAAATGTATTCTGAATCAAAAACTGTCCATCCATTCTCTATACACTGCTTAATCCTCATTAGGGTTGTAGGAGGTCTGGACTTTGTCCGAGCTGACTTAGGGCGAAGGCCGGGGACACCCTGGACAGGTCATCAGTCTATCACAGGGCTACATATAGAGATTGACAGCCACACTCACATTCACACCTTGGGACAATTTAGAATCATCAGTTAACCTCAGCATATTTTTGGCTGTGGGAGGAAGTCAGAAAACCCAGAGAAAACCCACACATGCACAGGAAAAACATGCAAACTCCATGCAGAAAGATCCAGGGAAGGCCGGGACATGAACCGGGATCTTCTAGCTGCAAAGCGACAGTGCTAACCAAGCAGCCAAAAATCAAAAACTAAAACCTCTAAATTACAAACATATGCAGACCCATTGGTGCCATACCAAAGTGTAGTCAGATGTATTCTGTTTGCTTTAATTGTCCTTTAGAGGTGTCCACAACCTAAATTGATTGGACATAGTTTAGAAAGGCACACACCTTTGTGTTTAAGACACTTCGCATTCAGTCTGACTGAGCTTAAGCGGATTTTTCAGGAAGAATGGGATAAACTGCCCAAATCCAACTGAGCAAACTCTGCTGAGACCCAAAGAGTCTTCTGCAAAGCATTGAACTGAGGGTCTGAATTTATGTAAATGAGAAATTTACATTTAAAAAAAAACATATTGTCACCTCGTCAAGATGGATTGAGCGCAGATATATAAAAATAAATGTACATCACAAAGCACAAAAAGTGAAGGGGTCTTAATACTTTGTGAAGCAACTACAGATCATTAAATTAATGTTTTGATGCATGTTATACCACAAATGGTGTTAGGTTTAAACATTCAGTGATTATTATGATTGCTTCTGTCAGCAATATGAGATGTTATTTTGTTAACATGCTACGATTTCACAGCAACATGTGGCAGCTGGTAGCAAGGTGAGAAAAGCAACAAAATGCTTCAATGGAACCTGATAAGTTATGTCTGACTGTTGCCGCTTTATTTTAGTTCTGATGCCATGTTTTACACGATCACAGTACTACTTAAGGACCAGTGTTCTGCTGGAAACCTGAGACACAGACATATTTGTTACTAGATATGTGACGATCGAACTGGTTTGACTGTCTGTTCACAACATTACACAAAAACAGAATAACGGATTTAGATGAAGTTTTCAGGGAAAGTCAGACACGACACAAGGACTAAGTCAGGGGTCAGCAACCCGCGGCTCCGGAGCCGCATGTGGCTCTTTCATCCCTCTGTCGCGGCTCCCTGTAGCATTGGAAAATAAATAATCAGCAGGCTATATAATTAAAATTTGTTTTATTTTAGATTGTTAATTTTTAAAATTGAATTGTAAATTTGAAGATTATGGTGATCTTGTAGCATCAAAATAAAACGTCTTAATTTTTGTCTGTCAAAATATGCGTTCCAGCCTGTGATGTAATGAGTGTTTTGTGTAGAAGAACTCCATAACCCAGCATGCCACGGGGGCAGAACCAGGAAGTGGCCGGACATCGAGTCACGTGTAGATCGGCTGGATGTAAGAGACACGCGAGTATATATTAAGTATTGTTGTGGTCATAATAAAAGTTAAAAGACCAGCAAGCACACCTCGCTCAGTATCTACTCTTTGATATGCCAGGTTAATACGACGTTACTCACGAGAACACGGATCGATGTCACGTCCAGCATCCAGGTAGCACGTCGGAGAGTCAGAGGAGTGTCGTCTTGGAAAATAGGGCAGCGACTTACCGGAGAAAAGTTATTAGCTTCAGATAAATAGATAAATATGTTTTACAAGTTAAAAAGACATTCATTCGCAAATTATTGATTTCCCGCTAACATTACGTACACAATTGAAAAATGAATCTATCTAATTAGAGGCTTTGTAATTAATTAATCATGACTGATTAACAAGGGCATAGAGGTAAAAAAGCGATATATGCAGTGTTGTCTTTATTTTAAATGCCAAAAGGATTTTGCGGCTCCCGGTGTTTTCTTTTCTGTGGGAAACGGGTCGAAATGGCTCTTTCAGTGTTAAAGGTTGCCGACCCCTGGACTAAGTGATTATATTTTGGCATTGATGCAGCTTATAGTCTGGATCCATGAATTTGTTAAATGTGCCTGTATCATTGCGAGACAGCGGCACTGCATCACCGTAACTATGACTACAAGTGAACACAATGCCAGCTGCCTGCTGATGATCACATTATTGCAATCCTACTACAAATCGACCGCTGAGGACCACAAATTTTTTAAAGATTTCATCCGTTGGAAATCGTTTAACGACTGAGCAGCCTTGGTGGAGTATTGCTCTCTAAGTGCTTTCTTGTTTTAGCGGGTGAACAACAGCTCCACCTGAGAGTCATCTGAACACATCTTCAGTAGAAGGACAATCTGACTGTTGAATCTCACTGTCAGTGCGTGAGTAGCAAACAAACAAACAAAAAAGCTGAATACACGAGTTAAGCATTCTGCTCTCGTAGTCTATCATGTTGTGAATAACTTTCAGTTTCAAAGCACATTTCCTTCTCTAACATGTCACCACCATGCTGTCTCACTGTTTATGGTATACATTATACAAATGCCTCAAAACTAACTTAGTATTATTCCAGTGTTTAAATGCCACACATACTGGAGCACCTGTAATGCAGAGAGATGAACAGCACGGCGAGTGACAACATATGCCAAACAAAATCTGCACACACCCTTATCAGCACAGTTGATTAGCTTCTGGATATTCACATGGTGCCAGATGTTTACATATATAGCTGGCTGTTTCAGATTTCCGCCCACCCCCCTGAATGCTCACAGTGACAGATCTGGCAGAAATGGTAATATGGCTCCTCTCATGCATCTGTGGTAATTAGATGAGCTGGGATTTGCTACAGTCTGTGGCTTCGGCTGCTGCCATGATCGTTTGTGTCACCAACTAAGCCTCCCATTGATTAAGGCCGTGAACAAGCCCAGCCAAGCTGCTTCGCTTGCTCCGGCTGGCATATGTCAATCCTTGTGTGACTACGCATGAGACTTTTGTTGTTGTTGTTGTCGTCGTCAAAGTTCAGCACAGAGGCTCCAGTGATTTTGTAGCAGACATGAAGGGAACAGGCCAAATCAAAGCTTGTATTTTTTTTAAACAGACAGGGACACTGGTAGATGAATAAATGGCTCTTTTGCTGCATTCGAGGGCTGATTGATGGGACACAGCAACGATTCAACCTCTCGCCTGCTCATGAAAGCTTTCATATTAGCTGTTCTAAATGCTCCGTGTCTGCTGGGTCTTTCAGAGAGGCTGGATTGATATTGTGTTAAGTGTGCTCCCTGTGAATTTAAACTCCAAAATACACTCAAACAGCTCCCATGACTGTTTTTGTGTTTTCAGGACTTCAAAAAGACATCTTGATGTCAGTTAAACTACATGATTAAAATCTAATTAAGGAAATGATGAATAAAACCTTTGTTTCACAGAATAAATCCAACTGTTTTTGTTTCCCCGCCCTCCACAGCCCACATTCTTCAGTCAGGCCCAATTTGAAACACAAAAGTCTGACCCCTCCTCCACTTAACACACTCAGGCCGACAACATGTGCTGCCTCTGACACATCTACTTATCACGCTCTTTTGTGTTGTGAAAGGGTGCTAATGAATATTGATTTCTTCCACAACTTGATGGTTAAGTAATATTGTGCACCTCCTTTTTGCTCAGTACAAGAGATGCAGACAGTTCATTCATTGAATTATTTTACATTGGAGGATTTTAATCCGATTTTCCCCCAGGAAAATCCCAAAGAGGCCAATCTGTAACCAGATTTTGGGCATGCTACAGGTTGGTTTCAAAGAATGGCTTCAGCAGAGTAGCAAAATATTATTTTTTTAGCTGGCAATGGCAACTTGGATTACTTAATAATATAAAAGTTCATAAATGTTCATAAGTAAAACACCAAAAACAGTAAAACTGATCAGATGTTTTATATATGACAATGTAATGTGGAATGTGACCATAGCTATCAAAGGAGAAGTCAAAACAACACTTGCTACCAAAAGTGGAGTAGAAATAATATGTAACATCAGCCACACTGGAAGCACAGACAGGTGATGTGAATAACATTGATGATCTTGTTACAATGTAATGTTCTGCTGGAAAACCTTTGGCCCTTTCATTCATGTGGATGTTACTTTGACACATACCTGCCACCTAAACATTGTTGCAGACTAAACACACTCCCCCATGGTAATGACACTCCCCCATCAATGCACAATGTCACATCACAAAGACTACTCAGAAATGGTTTAGGAATGCAACAAAGAGACCAAGGCTTTGTCCTGGCTTCCAAGCTCCCAAGATCCCAATCTGTGCTGAACTGGAAGAAGATTCCACTCCAGCAACCAAAGAACGCCACAGGACTCTCCCAGAGGTCCAGTGTTTACGCCCTCATGGGTCAGATGGCTGTATAATAAATTAGCAATGGAAAAAATGAGGTAAGCTACACTGTGTCGCTATAGTCTGACACATGAAATCACATTAACTACATTTTTTTTTTTTTTTTTGCCTCCACAGATGAAATATGGCTTTGTTGAAAGAATAAAGAGTTGAACTGGTACTTCTCAGTGGACGTGAAGGATGGACATAATAAGACAGGGTTAGGGTTAGGTGAAGGGATAATCCAACACCCTGTAGGGGTCATCGATATGTTGTCAAGATATCTTTAATAGATTAATGGTAAATGTTTGCATTTCCTCCCAGAACCACATCTACAGGTTGGTGTATACTGGAGCAAATTTTTGCCCATTACCATTCCATGAATCTGCAGGTAATATCTGCCCTTAAACTCAGTCATTCCTGGTGTGACTCAGCTCCAGCAGCTCCAGAATATCATCGCCTGGGTGTTTGGGATCTGGCAACCTGTTAAAAGTATTTTTGTCTGCTTGTAGGGTCAAAGTCATATCAATATTAGTGTAAAAGGAATTAATGTCTGTAGAAAAAAGGAATGCATTATTTGATATTTATCCGTTGTGAAAGTGAATTTAAATAGAAATCTATGTACTCTGCCACCCAGTACAACTCTGAGTCACAGTCACTGACAATAGGACGGCCGCATGGAACCTCGTAAGGGACCATGTCACTTCTCCAGAGGTTTATTGATTTTGGGAAGTAACGGTAAGTACAATGTCCTTGTTCTGGGTTGGATTGAGCCAAGTAAATATTGCATTTGTTTAGATGAAATTGATTTGTTTTGACACAATCTTATCACTATGTTCTGGATAATACCCTGTGTTTCGAATTGAATGGAGTGGGATAGCGAGGCATAATGCTTTTTATTGTTAAGGTGTCTATTAGCTTCAAAAAGGTATCGAAATTTGTCCATGATGACAATCAGGGATCCTTTGTCTGCCGGTTTAATTATATTGTTCTTCTTTTTACTAAGCTGTTTAACTGCCTGTAATTGTTGCTGGGTAATGTTGTGTCTGATTGGTGGTCTTGGTTTGTAATTTCTGAAACAACTCAATCCTTCTGTATTAATACCTGTGTGGATTGTGAGGATGTTACTTAACTGGGGTCCCAAGTGGATGGGTTTGTAAATGGTTCATATATAAAATTGGTTTCATAATTGAAGTGGTCTAATATTTTCAATCTTCTCTGACATGTGTAGAGGTCCCGCCGAAGCTCCATGCAGTTGGTCCCGGAGTAGAAATAAAAGTGAGCCCCTTTTGTTATATATATGATTTTGAAAGGTTAGTGACATTCTGATGTCGTTGTGTTCTAACGCTGTACTCAGCCACATCGGAAGGATTTCACTGGCTGTTTCTGGAGTCTGAGTTTCTGGTGGACTGAGTCACGTTTCTCGGTGATGAAGTTTGGACTCAGCTTCTCCAGGACCTTCAGATGGTAAAACGTGGCTCAGAGAAAGCTATCCACCTAGTCCCTGTTATCTTGGAAGGTAGGAGTGTGTGACAGGTTTGAGTCTCCTGCCACAACTGTGGGTTTAATGACTGCAATGGTCCAATCGTGTATTTTCCTGTGTGTGTAGGGCTCCAGGCATGTGGACAGAGCAGGTGACAGCGGTGGGTTTCCATGGTTCGTGTTTCAAGGGGACTCCGATTGGGATTCACTCAGATATTAAGTATCGTTAGCACTGTAACCCATCATCGTTTTCTGTCCACCTTGTGCCACTGTTGCCATTGATGGGAAAGGTCATGATAAGCTGATATGATAACATGACACCCCCCCCCCCCCCCCATTTTTTTTTGTGAGCTAAACCCCTGAAAACTCGAAAGCCACAAGTGTATTTTAAAAATCCATCCAAATTATGTCATTTAGTGAAGCAAAAAACTGTAAAAACAGGGAAAAAAAGATCAGATTTTCAACTTCCTGGCAGTACATTAGCATATAACGTGTGAGGTACAGTTCTATCCAAAAAATAAATAAATCAAAGATAACACAATGCATGTCAAGAAAAAACTTTTCTTCCATAGCCTGTAAAACAATAAATAAATAAATAAAAAAAATAACAATAAGAATTCCTACACTCCTAAGAGTACTTCAAGAACCTTTGCAATCAACAGCGGATTTTTGGGTGTTGCATCCAGCCTGTGTTTACAGAAAGCCAAGAGGAGATGACGAAATAAATTTAGAGGTGAATGTACCATCAATTTAGAAGTGACTATAAGAACTGACTTTTATATACTGATAAAGCAGCAACATTACATATTCCTAATCTGAATTGGCTTTAGAATTTGTGTAATATTATTGAAATAAAATTGTTCACAGTGGCTAATGAGAATTACCTCCAAAATGTGAAGTTGCCCTGACCTCAGTGAAGCATTGTAGCATCTTTCAGCTTTTTGTTTTGGCTTTACAGCCCACAACTTTGGTTCATTCTCACAGCTCTCATCAATTTTACTACTTGTGACAGTGAAAAGACAAGACAACAGAACAAAACAAAAACAACTCTGATCAAAAGCACTATCTGCCCAGCAACAAATGACACAACCAGAGAGTGAATATAATGGTGCATTATCGAGCTACAACTAATACATTTCTTAGTCATAGACGATTGTCAGTCAGAGCTGAAAGGGCTGCAAAAATATTCATATGGTGGGAAAATTAACTACACACCATCCCACGTAAATACAATCAATTAAAATACTCCGCCAAGGCTGCTCAATCGTTGTATGATTTTCGTTGTATAATGTGTGAAGTCCCGATAAGTCTGCAGCCGTGGATTTTAGTGTTCACTTGTCATAAATACAGTGCCGCTATCTCGCAGTGATAAAGAAATCTGTAACAAATCTGTGGATCCAAATTATAAGCCGCATCACTGCCAAAATCAAATCGCTTGGTCATTGTCAAATCCGTTTTTCCATTTTTGAGTAATGTTGCGCAAAGACAAACATACACTGATCGTCACATAACTCTACCACGTTCCTTGGCAGAGTAATAACAAAACGCTCAGAAAACTACATGAAATGCAGCCAGTAATACCAATAACAGCTAAGCATTCAATAGCTCCTGTGTTGAACTGATTATTCTGAATGCTGCCTCCCCCAGGAAGCCCATCCATGTGCACATTAATCATACGTGTCATCCAAACATGGAAAATACTCCATGTTAGTGTGTGTTTGATGACCTAAGTGCTCATATTGCCCTCAGTGGCACATTAAGTGTTTGTTATAACAGCACTGTATTGCTTCTGTCTGTCCAATTCACTGCATTAGTTCTAATCTATTAAGCTGGCCTGTGAAATTTGTAACAGTGTTAAACTGAAGACAAACTGCATGAGCTAATGTTGAGCTGACGGCTGCAGATTGCTTGTCATTTTCACACTTCTTGCACGGCTAACATGCTTGCTGTTAATGATGAGGGCCATTTAGAGAAGAAAAATTAAAATATCCCCCACATGATTGCTCACTCATGCCGATTATAAAACGATGTTTTGGGTCAAGGGCCTCCAATCAGCAGACCTGCATGCCTGAATGTCTGTTGATCCACTAGCCTCTTAAATCCTAACTGCACATTTATGAGACATGTATTTACTATGTCCACTCTCTGTTAAAGGCATTAGAGGAGATTTAATTTCCTACGACTTTGAACGTAGCATGCGCATGCACACATACAACCTTACCTTCACCCCCCTATAACCTCCCCCATCTTAACATTTACGAAGAAACGCCCCCCTCCAGAAACTTGCGTAGGACTCGGGAAGTTGCCTACAGCTGCAGTATAATCAATAATCAATAATACATTTTACATGTCCAGAAGGAATTTAGCAACCAAGGCATCTGTCTTTAGGTCCATTTGTTGCTTGAGCTGATGCCATCGCCCAAATGACTCACCAATAATCACTTTTGTTTTTGCATTCTCGTGATCCAGTTGTCTTTTATTTTCTCTGACCTCAAAAAATGCCTTTCTTTTACGGCTGGGTCCCCCTGGATCTTTATCTGCCATTATGTCAAAAAAGATGAGCAAAACAAGTCGCCAGCTAACTACGAAGCTATACCAAAGCAACACATACACAAAACACGTAAGTCCAAGGCGTACGTAATCTACGTAACTAGGCCTGAGCCGGAAGATTTTTGATTGACAGGAAAGGGATCAAACCAAACGCCTCGGTCCGAGCGCAATGATTGGCTGATGTTTTTCAGGTCCTGCCATGTCCACAGTTATTTATTTATTTTTTTTATTCTTTTAGAGACCATACATACAAGTTCACTAAAGGTCAGTATATTCATTTTATGTGAATCTGACAAATTAAACAACAAAAACATCCTCCATAATGCCTTTAAATACCGTGTCAGTTAGAAAACAGGTTTTACACAATATGCTGTATGATATCACCATACACAGGTTGGTATGCTTTTTGAAGCATTTTACTTTCCGTCAAAACAATGAATTTCCAGTCATTTTATAGCGATATGTCCAGAGAGTAGTCTGACATTTGAGAGACCATTTTTAAGGTATTTTGACATTTACACTACTGTTAAAAGTTTGGGGTCACAATTTCACGTTTTCCATGAAAACTCACACTTTTATTCATGTGCTAACATAATTGCACACGGGTTTTCTAATCATCAATTAGCCTTTCAACACGATTAGCTACCATAATGTACCATCAAACGTAACATTTTCTCCCATACCCATCCTTTTTTTGTTTCAGTTTTTTTTTTATAATGAAAAGATGTAGTACAAAAGTACAATCATCAAATGTAACAACACAATGTAGCATTAGAACACAGGAGCGATGGTTGCTGGAAATGTTCCTCTGTACCCCTATTTAGATATTCCATTAAAAATCAGCCGTTTCCAGCTAGAATAGTTATTTAGCACATTAACAATGTCTCAACTGTATTTCTGATTAATTTCAAGCTCGTGTCCGGAGTTTGAATCGCAGCATCTCCCAAAACACTGTTGGTCCCTCCCTCTGATTTCGCCCCTTTATTTGTGCACGCGCGCTGTACCTGAGAGAAGTGCCCGGAGTGCTGCAGCATCTTGCCTGTTTAGCTGTTTTCCACTCTTCTACATTTAGTACATTTAGTAAATAATAAAGGAATTACGTTAGAATTCTGTATTGAGTCTAATTTGTCCTAATACCAAAATAGCATGTATCTGCTAGGACGAACGAGTAAAGTTTCAATATGTGATTACACTCGTCGGGCATCTAAACGAAGCCGTCAGGCGGGCTATGGAGGCCGTGGTCGGAGAGTGACGCAAGCACCCCAAGCCAAAAAACGTCCTGAAGTCTCTTGGCCTGGCAAGCCGTGGGATTGGTAACTTTTCTGGAAGTTGCTGATCCCTGATGCTCTCTCCTCCACAAGCAAAACAAATGTGTGCGTGGTTGCGTAGTGCGTAGCTCGCCCACCTCTGCATGGGCTTGCTTGCTGTGCGCGTAACCGTTGATTGACAGCATGACAAAGCTGAAGCTCGAACTTGATTGGTCGGCAGCGACCGGCGCTTTTTGGAATAACATGGGGGTCTATGAGAGGAAGGCGGAGCTCAGGAATAAATTTTCATATCGCGTCATAGTAACATTATATTATAGTATCGAACTAGACTAACACATTTAAGCTTTGTTAAACAATGATACATAAATTGAAAACAAACGGAAACTCCGGACACGAGCTTTAATGCTATCTTCATTGAAAAAAATGCTTTTCTTTCTTTCATTTCTAAGTGACCCCAAACTTCTGAATGGTAGTGTACATAAAATCAAAGTTCCACCATAAAGGGTTGAACTGAGAACAAGTGAGCTCCAAGCTTGATATGTCTGCTCCGACACAATGTGGGACATTTTCAGTGGTTACTACATCAGCTATGCAGAACATGTCTGCTGTTCTGTGTTTCACAGTCAATTTCTTTCTGTTGTTTTCATCCAAATATGTCGTGCCCACTTTTCTTTAGTCTTGACAAACACAAAGAGCAAATCTTGAGCAAGATTAGCCGTTCGGTGGATTTCAACAGTAATATTTTTACACTGTCAGGTTCAGTAATTGGAGAGTCATAAATACTTACCTAGACAGATGAGTCATTTTGTAAGTGCTGTTGCCAAGTGCTTGCTGAATGAAAAATTGTTCAATTTCTTTCTGTGAGATTGTAAAGTCTTGACCTTACTATGTAAAGCTACCTGATGTGACAGATGGAGTAATCTGGCACTGTATGAAAAAGTGGAGTTGAACTGAATGGCAGACCAAGATGTTGGATCCAGCCTTTTATTGGCTGTCATCTTTCATGGCCATTAGGTCATCAGGAAGCAGGAGCCAGGGACGGACTTCCACAAACAAGAATGTAAACACACAGTGGCATTTAAAGCAGTGCATATTATACTGACTGGTGTGACCCATCTGTGGGTCAGGATGACTTGTCTGTTCTCTGGCCTGTCTTTGGCTTCAGCATGTTTACATTTGTGCATAATAGGCATTTGGTGTTTCTGGGATATGTCACAAGCATATTATAAATATTGCTACACACAGAAAGAGTTGGTATATTGTGACACATTCTAGCTCAGCACTGGTTGCGGTCTGTTATGACACACTACACATGATGAAACCATCAGATGCCAGATCCAACAGCTAATTTTGGTAGTGATGCTTCATGTCTGTCAGTCAAGCCATTACTGAGCTGATAAGTTGCAGTCTGAACTTAACATTAGTGAATTAGTCTCCCTGTTTTTAATATAAATATTAGGTGGACAAGTATTGAAACCTGAATCTGGAGAGATGTAACAAACTCTACCATGTTAATTGTAGGTAAATTGAACTTTTAGTTAATTTACTTAAACTGTCATTAATTAACAATATCAGCCAGTCTTCTCTCTAATATGAGTTCTCCTTTTAAACCGTTTAATGAAATAATCAGGTTCTTTACTACTAAATGCTCCATTGGACTTCTAGATAACTTTATGGAAAGCTAATGGTAGGTTAGCAGCAAGTTTGCTGTGTGTTTTGATTTTATGTAGTTTTTAGAATAAGATTGTTTAAATGAAGCTGAAGAGTAAGGCTGAGTTGGAACCAGTTGCAGGTAAACATGGATGAAAAAATGATCTCACCATGAAAGAAATTAAATATACTAAAACCCAGAGGCGCAATAGGTGTTAGGGGATGGAACCAACACCAGCTCCGTTCATCTCCAACGTCATGTCCGTCAGTGCTCGGTGCAGGCAGGATGTGGTCATTAAACCAATCAATATGAAGAATAAATGCAGCTTATACACTGTTTTTACTTCGCCAAGGAACGCAGCAAAGTTAAGTGACAATCGGTGTTGGATTGTCTGTCTTTTAGATACATTACTCAAAAACAGACCGATTTAGATTAAATTTTCAGGGAAGGTCAGAAATGACACGAGGACCAATTGATTAGATTTTGGCAGTGAAGCGGCTTACAATTTGACTTATCAGACTTATCAGTCGGAAATGACACAAGGAATGAGCAGCCTTGGATTAGCAAGCCTTGAGTGCTTTTCTAGTTTTTTACAGTTACTGTCATTTCTTTAATTTAATTCAATTTCATTTATATAACACCTATTACAGTTCAGATTGTCTCAAGACACTTTAAAGAACCCATATGCTTGAATCCCCAGAGAAAGCCCTAAGGAGACAGTAGTAAGAAAAAAACTCCCTTTACGTGAAGAAACCTTGAGCAGAACCCGGCTCATATGGGGGACCCATTTCTGAGTTGAGAGAGACAGAAGAGGTAGAGGGGATGAGGGAGGGAGAAGAAGGGGGTGGGGGACAAGGAAACATAACACACACTGGAATACATGCATGATGAGAGTAACATAGATGATACATACAAAGTACAAGCCAACATTTAAACTGATTTATAAGCTTACTGTTTTGGTGTAAGGTTCTAGCATTAAATATACTTCCTAAATAGCTGGTAGTAAGATGCAAACAGTGTGTAAATGAGCATATCAAGTATAGTAAAGGCAATGCAGAGTAGATTGGTGGAAAAGGGCAGCTGGAAGCAGTGGGCTGGAAGAAAGTCAGCAGCAGCATCCCACAGTGGACATGATGGAGACTAAGCCAGTCAATGGGACAGCAACCACAGATCAGAAGCATCCAGCTCTGGGAGAGACGCTCAGAGAAGGACACAGGGACACAACATGAATATGCAATAATGGTATACATAGTGCATACAGAGGTAATAAGAGAAGGACTCAGTGTATCGAGAGAGGTCCCACAGCAGCCTAGGCCTATAGCAGCATAACTCATAACTAAGGGATGTCGAAGAAGTAAGTTGTGCCCCAGAACATCCTAATCAATCTCTGCTTTTTTATACACATAAATAATTTCATACGGTCTAAAGATCTCTCAGTCTTTATATTCAGTCTGACTCCTGATCTTTTTCACCTTCACCTTGCCATCTCTCTGAATCTCCGTCTCTTTTAGTCCCAACAGGCACAGTACCTGCTGGAACAAATCATTGTGCTTTGATAGAATCCTGTCCGACTGCACAGTGTTACTGTGTCATTGTTTGGCTGGCTGAGTGGTTTGGAGCTGCGTAACTGCTGCCCTACATTGCCTAAGTGTTTTGAAATTGGAGGTAGAATTGGGTCACAACACAAACAGTGAGCAGGGATGTTGCCTGTGGATAATCAAGACAGTTCATTGCTGTGGAAAGCAACTGATCAAAAACTGCATATGTCCTTCTTCATGATTTCCTGTTTAATCTTTGTGAAAGCATCTTCAGCTTAACTAGTGTGGAGTATGATCATTTTCTGACCACAGTATTTACTACATGTCTGGAAAGAAGCACATCATTATGTTTTTCAATGTAAATTTTCATTATTTTGTATGCTCATTCTTTTGCTAGTTTGTACATAAATGTGAGTCAGTACTGAATGCTCCCATTGTAAAATCTAATTTTTAAAACTGCAGTCACCACTGAATACAGAGGCTAATTTCCCCCAGGCCATTGCACTGGCTCGTTATTCAAAATTAACCTGATATTTTCACATTCTGCTTTTTGCATAATTAGTCTTAAGTCTTGTCTAATGGTCACGACCCCATAGGCAAGATTTTTTTTTTCTCCAAATTTCCAAATTAAGTCTTCTTTAGTCCACTCCTATAATCCTCCTAGTTACAGTGTGAGTGTGCGCACACACACGGTTAACGTGTATATACTTGCAACAGTGTGTGGGAGTCGTTTCTTTTCTCCAACACTCTACTGACTGCTGCAGTCTTAATCTACAGTGTGCCCAAAGAGAAGCTGCTGTACCAGAAGACTGTACGCTATGTGAAAGTTCATAGCTAAAGCTTTTATGGGTCATTCCAGAATTGGAGGACAGTTTACATCCCACCCATCAAATTTCAAATAATCCATGTCCAAAATACTAAACATGCCATTGTTGTGTAAATTTACTTGTCCTGAGATCAAATCTAAAAAAAATGGGAGAAAAGAATGTTTTATCTCAAATGAAACAAATAAAATTAAACCTAACCCTCCTCTTTTTTGGTATTATTTTTTTCATTGATGTCTTGTCATTATGGGAACATATTTTTGAATCAACATAATATTTTAAATAATAATAATTATACATAGTGCGTGTGTCACACAACAACCCTGTAGCATAACCTTTTTAGCTGGTAGAAGAAGAAGATAACTGAATCCCACAATACGCTAGAATCAGCATCAAACAGTTTTCCAAAAGAATGGGTAGAGCAAAGCTATGTCCTGTCTTCTATTTTTGATTTTTTCACAACATTGTCAGCCTTGATTGAATATCTCACTCTACCGCATAATATCAGGATAAGACAAATTCTTTTTCCTTTTTTCTGTACTTTTTTCTATCAATAAATTTGTCCTCTTGGTCAGCAGTAGAAAAAGATAACATTAGCATGGATTAGCAACCCTGTTACTGTGATTAGAGTAGGGTTAGCAAAAAACAAGTAAAACATGGAATAAAAATTGTATCACTGATGTGTAAGGTGAGCCAATCAGCCTTTGATAGTTTATCTATTATTCATGAATATGTTGTGGAAAACTATAAAAAGAGAAGATTTATGTTTCAAAAAATTTGGAAGCCCAAATATCCTCCAATTCTGGAATGACCCTTTTTTCAGGCTGTATGTTAGCCATGCCCTGTGTTGAACTGAGAACCTGTCCACTGTGTCATCTGCCTTTCACCCAGCTGGGATAGACTCCAGCCCTCTGTGACACTCCATCGGATAAGCAGGTAAAGAGAATGAGTGGATGGAGGCATTTGACAGCATGTTGTCTGTAGTTGTAGTGGTTGTTCTTCTGTTTTTAACACATACATCAGTTATCTACATGTCTGAGGTGAAAAAGGAGGCGAATTTCCAACAGACTGTTGAGCCATCATCAACAAGGAGCTGTGTGCAGATATTGTGACGGCAGAATGCGTTTCACGAGTTTGAGAAGAATGTTCTGAGCCTGGGCAAGTCCACAGGACCGATACTGATGTGTATGGTGATTTTAATGTAATGACCATATCACACATCACATGATGCATACTCAGTCAAACACTTAACTTCAAATATCTATTATTGTACTTTGAGCCGGACAGTATCAAGTGGGGGCTCGTCCAGGATTTATTTTGAAAAGGGGTTAGTTTACAAAAATAAAAAAAGTGAGTGTGAAAAGTAAACGGGGGCTACTGAAACAAAATTAAATATACATAGCAGAAAGTAAACTTCCTCTATGAAGATGAGATCACAAAACTGGGGGAAATAAAAGATAGCAATACAAAGAAAACTTAAAACCAAAATACACAGCAGCAGCACCCCTAACTGAAAACAGGATTTTCTCAGTGTTTCTCACAAGTCACAGATTCCTAGCTAACTATCACTCTTCAGCTTGTTTTATAGCACTTATCCAGGTTGTTTTCTCCTGACTAGGTCCTTGCTTGTGTTGTATGCACTCTTAGATGTACGTCACTTTGGACAGAAGCGTCTGCTAAATGAAACTGTAGAATTGTAGGGCAACCTCTACTAATACAAACTGCAACCGAGTGCATGAATGAGTCGTTTAGACATCAGCTGGAACCGTGATTGGAGTGGTAGATCAGCCCGGTCCAATCCGACCTCAGCTCCAGGAGTTGTAGGCTGGTTAAGGTTAGTTTCCAAACTTCTGAATGAAAAGGAGCAGAAAGAAGAATAAACTATTGTCATCTCCTACCCAGAACCAAACTCCGGACCATGGGAGACAGAGCCTTCTACTCAACAGCCCTTTGCATATGGAACTACCTCCCTGACCACCTGAGATTCCCACAGACAGTGGAGGCCTAAAAACCTTTCTTTTCAACAAAGTTTTTAATTAAGCGTGCCCCTGAAGTCTCTATTTTTTTATTGTTATTTTACCTGATTGTTTCATTTTCATTACATGATCTTTTTTTCCTTTTTATATCTTCAATGTAGCACTTTGAGATTTTGCTTAAATGAAAAATGCATTACAAATAAGATTTACTGTTATTAATATTTTTACTTAAGTAATCTGCCCGTTATATAAAACAATTAGTGTACAACGAGCATTGAGAACAACAAACAAAAGGATTATAAAGTCTGAGAGGGCTGCACAGCCAGTCTCACTCATATCAGAGTTTTCTATCATGACAAACACTATGAAAGTCTTAATTCATTTCTTTGTGTTTCAGTATATGCTGGTTTTAATTACACTTTTAAAAATCATATGTTCAGTACTGGTAACATCTGTGGGAACCTAAAAAAATATTGTACAAGTTTATTCTTATTTTTTTTTCAATTTGCAGTGGGTACGGAAAGTATTCAGACCCCTTGAAATTTTTCACTCTCTGTGTCATTGCAGCCATTTGCCAAAATCAAAAAAGTTGATTTTATTTCTCATTAATGTACACTCAGCACCCCATCTTGACAGAAAAAAGCAGAAATGTAGAAATTTTTGCAAATTTATTAAAAAAGAAAAACTGAAACCCACTGAATGTAAATTATTTAACTAAAGAACTTGAACTTTCATTTTTTTTAATGATAAATAACATAGCATAAGAGGACATCTCTGAGCTCTCTTTGCCTCTGGCAGTGGTTGTGCTGTTTTTACAGAGGTGCAACACTTGTTACTTCAGTGAAAAATGAGTCCACAGTGAGGAAGAACGCCCAGAAACTACTCAGAGTTCTGCGGGTTAAACGAACAATAAGAGCTGCATCACTCGTGACACATGAATCTCCTCTGGTTACTACCTTTGGTTACTCCTTCAACCAGCATTATCAGATGAAAAAAACATGTTGTGACACGGATCCAAGAAAAGCACGTGACCACGACAAGAGCTCCCGTATGAACAACATGTAGATAAAAACATTTGTTTAAGAGATCAGACTCAATCTGCTGATGAAGACTGTGTCATATGGTCAGAAGTTTCAAACCTGCTGAGTAAGAGGACCTTGAAGTGACGTGACAGCAGCAAATACAGGTCTGAAAAGAATATTCACCACAGTCTCCTAAACAATAAAAGGCATATGATCAACATTTTATGGCAACATAAATTTGTACAAATTCATCCGTCTTTCAGCTGAACAACACAACTCACATCAAACCACATGGCTGCAGCTTGCAAAGTAGGACTTAGAATAGTAAACATGCAAACTAATCTACCTCAGTGCAATCAATATAGAACCCTGGGCTGGGATCCCTGCTGTGGTGGATGTATTTTGGTTGTGTGATACCTGCATGTCTAATGAGAGCTGACTTTTCTGCCTCTGTTGGATGACAGCAGTGAGCTGAGTGTATTTAGAAGTCAAGTTGATTTTTCAGCTCTTATTATGTGCAAGCAGACATTTGGTTGATCGTGGTTCTGGTCAAATACGGCTGAGTGAATCCTTTCCACCGGTGCTGTTAGAAACTTGATACGTATCCAGTCTGCTTTGATACCTGCTGCCAACAGGAAATAACCATCTTCACTCAATCTGAAGTTCAGCACTGACAAAAGCTCTTGTTTTCTGCAGCATATCATGCTTCATATTTTACTAAGTTTACTGCCAGATGTATAAATGGAAGCATTATAACCCTGTAGATGTACTCGGCGCATCAAACCAGCCTGTGCAGCCAAGAAAAAAAACAAAGAGACTGGAGTTTCTGTGGAGTCAGTGCTTGTTAGCCTGTTAGCTTGTTGGGATATTGGAGCTGCCTTGCTACTGGCATGATAGAAAACAAATCTTGGTTGTTCATGGACTGTTAAATTACCATGCAGGAAACACAATTACCTCGTTTAAGAAATACACTTAATGATTATATAATTAGACATATTGTTTTTTTTACATCTGTGTTTGCACACATCATGTTAATATAACCTGCCCCCCCGAACACTTACAGAAAATTCAATATTTAAAAATGCTTAAACTTCTTCTTTATTTTACTGTCAGGGTAATGACAAAGAGTGCAACATTATAATATGGGTACTGAGTGGCTGTTTCTGGTTATGTCATTCTTTTAACCTCCCCATGCATAAACAATAAAATCTACAAATATACATATTCATGCAATATTTTTGATTTAAAGTGAAGTTTCATTTGGCCAATAAGTTGTTTTGCTGTTCACAAGTTTTTTGTTGTTTTTTTTGCCTTGAAATTACACTAACAAATGACAAAGATAGCAAGAAAATAATGAAGAAATTTCACCTTTTTCAGTTTTTTATCTTGTTTGTTTTGTTTTGTTTTGTTTTTTTTTACAAAAATATGTCAGCCCAAACATATCTCATTAATCAATGGCAAAGTCTTTTTTTTGCCACAACAGTAATCAAACGATTTTTATAGTCACTGAAAAGCTTTTGTCTACATGTCTCCATTTTCATTTTGAACCACTCCTCTTTTGCAATAGTTTGGGATCACCCAGGCAATTTCATGGTTACCATGAAAACTCACACTTTTATGATTAAATGATAATCATTATGCATGGAACATGTGTCCCACAACATGTTAGCATAGCCTTTTTTAGTTTATTTTTACCTCCGCCAGGAGGTTATGTAATCATCGGAGTTTGTTTGTCTGTCTGTCTGTCTGTTTGTCTGTTTGTCTGTTAACAGCATAACTCAAAAAGTCAAGGATGGATTTTCACCAAATTTTTATAGGATGTTCGGAAGACCAAAAGTAACAATCGATCAGATTTTGGAGGTGATCCGGATCACTGTCTGGATCCAGGATTCCACCGTCTGGATCCAGGATCTGGATCCAGGCCATCTCTCACAATTGTACAGAATCCTTCAAAAAAAAATCCTGGATCCATACGGTGATCCGGATCACCTCCAAAATCTAATCGATTGTTACTTTTGCTCTTCCGGACATTCTGTCAAAATTTGGTGAAAATCCGCCCATGACTTTTTGAGTTAGGCTGTTAACAGACAAACAGACAGACAGACAAACAGATGGCCTGGCAGAGGTCTGCGCTCTCCGAGTGCTTTTCTAGTTTTAGATTTGCTCTCAGGACAAGTAAATCGACACAACAACTGCATACAACAACTGCATATTTTGAACATGGGATGTAAAATGTCCTCCACATCACCATCATCCTGGTCCACTCTCTGGTCACCTCTTGCCTGGATTATTGCAGCTCCCTTCTCTCTAGTCTCCACCTCAAGTCCCTCTATAACCTCCAACTAGTTCAGAATGCTGCAGCCCGGATCATCACCAGGACACCTTCTTTCCATCACATCACCCCTGTTCTCCAACAACTTCACTGGCTCCCAGTCACACACCACATCATCTATAAAACCATGCTAGCCTTCAAGGCCCTCCATACCCTCGACCATCCGCACCTCCACATAAACACACCCAGCCGGACTCTCAGATCATCTTCCTCCATGAGCCTCACCATCACTCCTGTCAGTATGAACCCACCTGCTCAAATAAGCATACTCACTCTGGCTTAGAGTTTTCTGCGAAATTTTCCTCTGTTTTTACAATTGTTAGATTTCCTTTACATCTTTAAGTTTTATATTGTCAATGTGTTTTAACTTTGTTTACTTTGTACGCTGTCCTTTGGTGTTTTGAAAGGTGCCTATAAAATTTATTATCATTATTGTTATTTATAATAATAATAATAATAATAATATTAAAGGTAGAACAAGCAACATAAAGACACAAACTCATTCATCCCTAATGTAGCTCTGATCTGCATGATTGACCATCATCTGAATAAACGGACCAATCAGAGCCGAGCTGGTCAATACAAAACAATAATAATTATTTAATCTCACCCAAAATCAAGAGAGCCTATGTGGGCTGTTTTAAGAAAAATGAAGGTAATCCACCTGTAGTTCCACCCTCCTTCAGCTATGATCTGTCAGTTCAGGCCAGTCTTCATAAAATCAATCCACCAACAAGTCTCAATGCTTTTCCGTAATGAATGCATGCATCTATTGCCACAGAATATCACTGTATACACAATGGTACAAATGTTTTTTTCATCTTTCAGTTTTATAGAGCAGAATTATGCACTTTGTACAGAAATAAATGAGCAAGTGGTAAGTGGGCAGATGTGCCCCGTTAGCTAAACACTTATAAAACGTGGCTAATGTTTTTTACTGTTTTTAAATGGACCAGAAGTGCTCTTCACTGACTAGATTGCCAAACTGAAATTGCACATGAGGACAGCAGGAGCTGTTAACTCACCTAATAGAATTTTATGAGTATGAGTTTCAGTAGAGAGTTTCAATATTCATCATTTTTGACACAAAAATGTCAGTTTGAAGATGTAGAATGTCAGCTATTAGCAGCTTTTGTTCCCAAAACCTTGTGCTGTGCTGTGTGCAGCAACACCCAGAGAACTGAGGAGCTTTGTGGTAGTGCAAAGTTTGAAAATGAGCCAGCTGAAGGATGACCAGTGTGTGCCAGTGAGTCTCGTGTCATCGGCATCAATAGCCAATCAGCAGACCTTCAACCACCCCAGCCGGGCGGCTCGTGACCTTTCACCAGGGATTGCCATGGTGACAGTGTGCTGAAGCAGCAGGACAGACTCCCACTCTGCTGGGAACTGAAAGTTTGTGTTTTCATCTGCATTGTCAAGATCTACTAGGGTTCTAGTTTGAGATTGAACAGAAGATATGCAGGACTGTCTGCGTAAAAGGTGCCGTGTGCTAGAGACATTATTTCTGCTATGTAACACATACAGTTATGTTTGAGATTGCATGTCACATCTTGTTTTTCTTTTGCATATTTTATACTTAAATTTGAGATTTCATGATTGTCCCATTATGTCCAAATATGTTTCAAATAAGAAAAAATGAAGTGTGCATTAAGCTTAGGAGTTTTCTACCATGATTTAGAAATTATATATTTTGATCATTTTGTTTATGCAAATATGATTATTATGTATACCAGTTCAGTGTCAGACACTATTTTTATGATTTGTGTCAGACTCCAAAAAGACAAACGAGAATTAAATATATTTCAATATTTGTTCTCTTGCTTTGTAGCAATCATTTTTGGGTGTCTGTCCAGTTTCAAGGCCACAAGGTGGTTTCATCTGTCACTACTTTAACTGGACAGATAACTCCAGAAATAAACTGTCAAATATCATATATCTTTATGCAAATATTGAATCTAAACATGGTACATTTATGTCAAGGTTTTAGAAATCTGAAGTAATGAAATGATAAAATGGAATGACATTGGAGAGTCTAATCTTCTTTCTCATTTGAGTTTGATCATAAACCAGACTTTCTAGTAGCTTTTTACTTTTATTTTTATATTTTCTCAACTGGCTGCACAGTGACTTGGCAGTTGGCACTTTTGCCCCGCAGCTAGAAGATCCCCAGTTCACATCCCCACCTTCTTAGTATCTTTCTGCATGGAGTTTGCATGCTCTCCTTGTGCATGCACGGGCTTTCTCCGGGTACTCCGGCTTCCTCCCACAGTCCAAAAACATACTGAGGTTAACTGCTGATTCTAAATTGTTCATAGATGTGAGTGTGATTATTTGTCAGTATGTGTAGTGCTGTCTTAGATTCGTGACCTGTCCAGGGTGTCCCCTACCTTCGCCCTAAGTCAGCTGGGATAGACTCCAGCCCCCTACTACCCTAATGAGGGTTAAGTGGTATATACATAATGGATGGATGGATAATTTCTCAGCTTACATTGCATTAGCATCATTAGCATCATTACAGCTACCTGTCCTCTCTACAAAAAGCAGAGGATCAGTCAGAAGCTGATTTACTCATTTTTTCAGTGTTTTGACTTGTCTTGAGCATGGAAGCTAAAGTCTTGATTATGTTCCTTTGCAGATGCATGCCTGGACAGCTGGGAGCATCCATGTATGTGTAGGTCCAGTCTTATGTTGTTGTTATGAAAATACATTTCTGGAACACAGTAGTCCACTTGGAGAACATCCCATATATGTCCAGTATGTTCCATCAATGTATTCTAAACATGCTCACTACTGTTCTTGGGGTGGAGTTGTTGCGGACTTGGGGAGACGATGAAATTTATGTCACACGGACCCTTCTGTACTTGCAGAAAACACTTAAAATGTCAGATAACAGTGATTGTCATTGCTGCACAGCTAATCGAAAAAAAGAGATGGTCCGGACATTAGTCGAGGAACTTGTTTTTTCTTACGGTAACTTGAACACTAGACAACTGAAGGTGATGTTAACATTATATCCACAGCATTTGATTATGCTACATTAGCTTCCCATTTTATAAACCTGAGCATCATGCACGCATTTTTATACTTGGTCTCAGCTTGTATTTGACACCTTCTTATCCAATTTTACTCTATTTTCATTTGTTCGTATCTAATTTTATCTGCAATTTGGGCTAGTTTTACTCGTCAGTAATGGCTGCTGGTCCAGTAAGTAAAGTTTTTTCTTAAAGTATGGTACTTCATTTGCTTATTTGTCCATCTTTCACTCTTAACTTTTAGTTTTCATTTGTTAAAGAAAAATGTCTGATGTTTCCTCTCATTTATTTTTCATTCATGTCTCATTTTTGACGTCGAAAAACATCAACAAATATTTTTAATTATGGTCTCTGTTGACAAGTTAATCTCAGGTTGCAATATCAGCTAGCTTACAGCCAACAAACAATTGGCACATCAGCTATTTTGCATCCAAAGATGACATTTAAGAAAATGACACAAGGTAAAAATGAGCAGAATTCTTCAACCATTCTACAATTTACTTTAGCAGGCGGTTTTATTCAAAGCGATATACATCTGAGAGTAGAAACAAGACAAGCAAGGATCTCGTCAGGAGAAGACAACCTGGATAAATGCCATAAAACAAGTTTCAGTGTGATGATACTGTAGTGTCTACAGGCAATGTAGATGTAGTAGGATGTTTCTGTCAAGTGCAAAGGTGTGAGTGAAGAGCTTGTTGTTTTGTGTTTTCTTAATGACTGAGAGAGATTCCGCATATCGAACATAGTTTGGTAACTCATTCATCCACCTAGGAACCACAGAGGAGAAGAGTCTAGCTACTGACCGGCCTGGTTGTGGTGGTTGTGGTGTCTTCTGATGGCTGAGAGTACTGAGCGGGAGGGAGTGTAGACCTGAATAAGAGAATTCAGGCAGGAGAGAGCTGTTTTCATTGTAGTTTTAAATGCAAGTGTCAGAGTTCTGAATTTTATGGGGGCAGCAAATGGAAGCCAGTGAAGCGATCTGAACAGCGGGTTACATGCTGTTTGTGGCTGGTTAAAAACCAGACGTGCTGCTGCATTCTGGAACATCTGTAGAGGTTTGACTGTACATGTTGGGAGGCCTGCCAGTTAGGAGTTGCAGCAGTCGATGCATGATATTACGAGAGCCTGTACCAGGAGTTGTTCTGCATGTTCAGACAAGAAGGATCTGATCTTCCTGATGTCATACAGGGCGAATCAACATGATCGAGCAACAGAGGCCATATGAGCCTTGAAGTTTATTTGGTGATCGATCATGACACCCAAGTTTCTGGCAGACTTTGTGGGTTTGAGTTGGGTTGATTCAAGTTGGACTACATCTTCACTCTTAATAATTATGCTTAATTTACACCTCACTCATGGCTTTTCGACCACTGCTGTGTCTGTGCCATATGGATGAACCTTTTTAACATACTAAGTAATTAATTAATTAATAATAACATGGATGTATGTATGTATATGCATATGTAAATGCATACACAACTATTCAAAAGTTTGTGGTCACCCAGGCAATTTCACCCCCTCCATGAAAACTCACACTTTTATTCATGTACTAACTTAATTGTGTAAGGGTTTTCTAATCATCAATTAGTCTTCAACACCATTAGCACAATGTAGCATTGGAACACAGGAGTGACGGTTGCTGGAAATTTACCTCTGTACTCCTATGTAGATATCCCTTTAAAAATCAGCTGTTTCCAGCTAGAAGAGTCATTTACCACATTAACAATGTCTAGACTGTATTTGTGATTCATTTAATGCTATCTTCATTGACAAACTCTCGCACTGTCTTTTTCCCCCCCATTCATATATCTGTGTTGAAAGCTACGTCATTATGACCACATTTGCTCTATTTTTACTCTTGTCCTTTCCTGTGTTTTGGTGCTATCTGTTCCTACAAACACCAGGTTTCCTCAGAAGCATCACACAGTGTGATATTGTCTTCAAGTGTCCGTTGTCTTGAGCGCACAGATGTGTTTCAGAACAACAAGGCGTGCTTTTGAAAGCAGACTGATTCACAGTCTGAGTGACTCAACGCTGGTGCTTCAGCTGGCTTTGAGAAACACTCTGCCACAGATCCCTGGTGTGGAGGCTGAACATTGGACTCCTCCTCCGCATGGACTTGTTTATTTGTCATCCCACAATGCACTGGGAAATAGGAGACAGGAGAGGGGGGGTGGGGTTGTTCAGAAGAACAACAGCAGGGATCCTTCAGCCAAATGGACATGTTTACTTTGGGATGTTTCCTCATCAGTCATGTAATGAGAACAACATCAAAAAATAGAGCATTTTCTTCTGGGGCCTCTGTACAGCAGACAGTCAAATTCTGACAGTAGAATCTAGCTGGTTTTCCAAATATCCTCTTTCGGTCTGGGAATAGAGTGCAGCAGTGGACGCTGACTGACAAGATAATATTTTCTGTTAAATGATGAATTATTAAACATCGCCTATATCTGTTAGAGACCTGAACACTCTTCCCATTTGACCTCCGTGGGGTCTTTTCTCTTGCTTACAACAACAAAAGCTCCAACATTCTGAGTGGACTTGAGTACACAATATACCCAGCTGACATTCATGTCTTCACTGATTTCCTTTCGCTGAAATTCAAAGTAACACAGCTAGACTTAGATTCTCTAAATATGCAGTGATCCCACACATTACAACCACTTACCCCCAATTCTAACCGAACAAAACAAAGCAACCAAAGTGAATGCGGGCAGCTTGTGAAAACCTCCTAGAGCACTGTCAACTTCCGTTTTGACTGTGTGAGGCTGAGTCCCCAAAGGAAATGTGTGTATTAATAACTCCTGTTCCTCATCATTATCACCCTGGTGAAAACAAGAGCAGCAACGGCGTCATGAAAATACGCCCTTCAGGATGATTCACTCACACGCTAATTGTGGAACAAAGCCTGTAAACAGGGAGAGCGGTGGATATTTTCTCAGCGCTGTTGTCTTGGTAGAGGTATGTTGTGAACACAGGAAAGTCTGAGCAGTTTTGAACCACAAGCCCTTTGGTGATGGCCTTGATTTTGTTTTTAAATGCGCATATATGACATCAATATTTTCATATGAGTAATTAATCAAATGCAAGTTTAATGATTAATATAGGGCTGCACAGTGGGCTAGTGGTTTGCACTTTCGCCTTGCAGCAAGAAGATCCCCGGTTCAAATCCCAGCCTGGGCCTGGGATCTTTCTGCATGGAGTTTGCATGTTCTCCCTGTGCATGCGTGGATTTTCTCCGGGTACTCCGGCTTCCTCCCACAGTCCAAAAACATGCTGAGGTTAATTGATTACTCTAAATTGTCCGTAGGTGTGAATGCGAGTGTGATTGTTTGTCTGTATATGTAGCCCTGTGACAGACTGGCGACCTGTCCAGGGTGTCCCCTGCCTTCGCCCGAGTCAGCTGAGATAGATTACAGCACCCCTCGCGACTCTAGTGAGGATAAAGCGGTGTATAGAGAATAGATGGATAGGTGGTTAATATATACTACCGTTCAAAAAATTTGGGGTCACCCAGACAATTTAATCTTTTCCATGAAAACTCACACTTTTATTCATGTTCTAACATAATTGCACAAGGATTTTCTAATCATCAGTTAGCCTTTCAACACCATAAGCTAACAATGTAGCATTAGAGCACAGGACTGATGGTTGCTGGAAATGTTCCTCTGTACCCCTTTTACGGCCACCAGTATTGGTGTGCCATTTGCTTTCTGGGTGGTTATCTGTTGGGCCTTTGTGTGGGAAAAATTACATGTGTGGGTTCAGCTGTGGTTGTTCCAGAGTCTCAGGAACCCCAGCTGCCAGCCATTCCAGCTGATGACAGCAGACCTGACGACCTGCACTGCAATCCGGTTATCCCCGCCCTCCGACCTCCCTGATTGGGCTCCCCTCCACCTCTATCCAACCAGATGCAGCCAGCACCACACCTACAGAGTATATATGCCACCATGTCATTGGTTGTGGCAGCTGGTATTTGTGACCAGTCCGCCCTGGTGCCTCTGTATGTGATCATTTGTTTGCATTTTGATGAGTTTTGATCTGTAGGTGCATGTGGTTGGGTTGGTGGGTACTGCAGACCACTTTGGTCTGTAGACACTCGTGGTGAGTGCTACAAACACTGTGGGCTTAGTGAAGAAGCCATTCAAGTTTTGAGTCTTCGTTACCTGTGTGGTCAAATGTGTGAGTGTGAAGCACCAGTTTTGTTTAGTTTGTCTTTGCACTGTTGTATTAGTTTTTGTTAATGGTGGTGGGTGTTGCTGTTGCACTTATGTTTGGCTAGGGAGTTCAGTTGCTTTGTTTTGGGTTCAGATAGTTTGGGAAACTCTGTTCGCCTTCATTTGGTTTTTATTCTGTTCTTTGATTTAGCAGCACTCACCAGTTTTGTGTTCTGTATTATCACTCTTATGTTCCGTTAGCCACTAAGCAATAAATCCCTTCACCTCAACCAAAAACATCTGTTATTTTTGTTGCATACAGCCAACCCCTCGAGGTTGAATCGTAACAACCCCTATGTAGATATTCCATTAAATATCAGCCATTTCCAGCTAGAACAGGCTTGCATTCAGTCTAGTTGTTGATGAAAAACAAAAAATGTTGGCCTCATGGTGGTAGAGGAAAAGTGGAGGAACTACCAGTCATGCAGACTCATCCTCTGGGGAGCATGAATGTTCAATGGAAGTCCTCTCAATAGCTGTTCAGATATTTCAATCTTGACTAAAATGGTAGACTGACAAAAAGAAAAGTATTGTCATTACTAAAAGAATACTAACAAGGATAAATATGTATAGCTGTTGTAGATAGTATGTATAGAAGACTATTGATGAGGGTTTTGAAGCTTTTAATAAGTGACACCAGACAAAACATGCAGATTTTGACAGGAGGATCAACAGCAGATTCAAACAAACACCAATCATGTTCACAACTTTTGTCTAATTTCAGTGAATCAATATTCTTGCCATGGTTTAGTTCCTTAGGCAGACTTGAAATTATGTATATTCTGGAGCTCATTATGTATGTGCTCTCTTCTGTGTTGTTACCCCTGGGGGTTGATTGTGCTCCTCAATGAATCTTTAACGTGCTGCCTGTTTTTATGGTGAGCCAGTATAACAGTTCATAAAATATGGATTTAACTTAGTTGATTAGAATTCAGATCTGTGTCTGTTTTTCTGCAGAGTTTGTAACATCATCACAAACTGTCTTTTACTGCCTCATACTTGTGTTTATTGTTAAAGTTGGAGACAGTGTTGTCGGCTCTGGCGATAAAAACAAGCAACCAGCTCTATGGAAACAAGCCCAATAAAAGCCTAACAGCTGAACTGCCACATTGTGCAAATAAGAAAAGCACTCAGAGAGTGCAGTACTCCGCCAAGGCTGCTCAGTCATTGTATGATTTCCGAAGGCTAAGACTGCAGCAGATTTTCTAGTAGGATCACATTAATGTCATTGTTAGCAGGCAACTGATGCAGTATTCACTTTTCATAGCCACAGTGATACTATCTTGCAATGATACAGAAATCTTTAACAAATGCATGGATTCAGACTGTAAGCCGCATCACTGCCAAAATATAATCAATTGGTCCTTGTGTCATTTCTGACCTAACCTGAAAATTCCATCCAAATCTGTTATTCCATTTTTGAGTAATGTTGCGAACAGATGGACAAACGGACGGATAAACGTACACCGATCGTCATGTAACTCTGCCGTGTTTCTTGGTGGAGTAACGAGGTCTCTTTATAACAGTATAAATATATGCATTTATTTTTGTTTGCAGTAAATTGACAGTCAACCCAAAAATTATGAATGTCTTTAATTTTCAAACTCTCATTACAGTAAAAGACATATGCATCACGGAACGGTAAATAAGCAACTAAATTTGAGACAAGACCAAAAACCCACAATCAGCGACTTTACAGAAAAACAAGTCCAAAATCATTTATAATAAGCGGACTTGTCAACGCTGTATTGTGAGTGTGGGTGGAGGCGGTAACCAATAAACAGAAGAGTGGACGCGTCCTGGAAAAGGACAAACTAATGTGTTTCATATTATGGAGAACTGGGAGAGAATCAGAAGGGGTTCATACAGGCAGCAAAGAAAGCCCAAATAAGCAACTACACTTTGGAAAACAAGCCTGAAGTCGCTTCAAATAAGCGGACTTGGCAAGACTGATCGGAGAATCACTATTTGATCAATGCACGTTCTTGCATGGTACAGTTTAGTTTACACTACCATTCAAAAGTTGGGGTCATGTCACGCCCCCTCCTGCTCCTGTGCTCTGGCTTGTCAAACACAGATTGGCAATCAGCACAGTATAAAGCCTGGCTCTCTTCACTCCTCCATGGCTGGGTCATTGCATGCTGAATGCCGTCTCTCACATATCGCTCCCTGGACTCTGTCCCCCCCGATGGATTACCTCGCCTGCTCTGCCTTCTTCTCCTCACCCTCATCAGCTCATCACATCTCCTCTGCTTTGTACCCCTCCGTCTGCTCTTGGTCTGCCAGCTTCTCAGCCCTCGCCACACTCCCTCCACCGGCTTCCACAACTCTGCTTCTCCCCCGTCTCCCAAACCCCGGACATTACGTGAGTCACCTCCTCTCCCCATCTTTAGTTTAGTTTAGTTTGCATCGCGACCCTAGGCTGCTGCCTTTAGTTTAGTTTAATTCCCCTTCAGCCCCGGGTTTGTTTATTCCCCACACCTCCCTTATAGAGTGCTTTTTGGTTTAAGTTCTGTTAATAAACTCCTTATTTAATTCACCTGCCTGTCTGTTGCCTGCGTCTTGGGTTCAAACCACCTAGATCTTAACAGAATGACCCAGCCACCCAAGAACCCAGCAGGCTACCCCGATTACCTAGACCTGCCCTTGTTCCCCGTTGGCCCCTGGGATGTTTTTTTTTTTAATCTGATGAGGACTATGATTTTTTGATAGTCTTGTTTGCCCTGCGGGAGGCCTGGGAAAAGCCGGCTAGGCAGGCATATAAAGACATGGCTGTGATGATGGGACGCAGGATTACATTTGAAAAACCTTGGTTGGTTCCGTACCTGCCCAACGAATTCCTGCAGTTCCTGTGCACCCCCGTTAACCTGCCTAGCCTGCTGAGCCACTCCTCATCCCCAATCCTGGAGGGGCTCGACGTTCCCTCACCCGTTGACTCCCCTGACAGACCGCCCGAACCTGGTTCTCCGCTAGCTGTAGAGCCGGCCGGCAGAAGATCGAGCCGCCGAAGGCGCGGCTCTAGAAGATGCCAAAGCTCCCCTACTCCTATCCCTGAGGAGCCCTGTGCCACCTCACCTGCGGTGCTGGAGGGGCCCCGTGCCACCTCGTCTGCAGTGTTAGAGGGGCCTGGAGCTGCCTCACCGTCCGAGTGGGTCGATGCCGCCACTGTTGCCAAGCGGGTCGACACCCTCTCCCTCCCTGCCGAGGAGAGGCCCCGTGTCGCTTCACTCCCTGCCGAGGAGAGGCCCCGTGCTGTCTCCCCCTCTCTCCTGTCCCTGTGGGGGCCATCGCCCCAACTCCTGTCCTTATGGGGACCATCGCTTTGTCTTCTGTCTATCTGGGGGCCACCATCCCATCACCAGTCTTTGTAGGGCCCGTCGCCCCATCTTCTGTTCCTGTGGGGCCATTGCCCCATCTTCTGTTCCTGTGGGGCCCATTGCCCCGTCTTCTGTTCCTGTGGGGCCCATTGCCCCGTCTTCTGTTCCTGTGGGGCCCACTACCCCGTCTTCGGCCCAGGTGGGCCCTTCAGCATTGAGGCTCCCTGCAGCTTTAAGGAAGCAAAAGGCTCCCCCTGCAGTGTTAATGGAGCTTAAAGCTCCCTCTGCAGCGTTAATGGAACAAAAAGCTGCCCCTGCAGCGTCAAAGGAGCCAAGAGCCCCCCCTGCAGCGTCAAAGGAGCCAAGAGCTCCCCCTGCGACCTTGAAGGAGCAACAAGCTCCCCCTGCAGCCTTGAAGGAGCTACAAGCTCCCCCTGCAGCCTTGAAGGCGCTACAAGCTCCCCCTGCAGCCTTGAAGGAGCTAAAAGCTCCCCCTGCAGCCTTGAAGGAGCGACAAGCTCCCCCTGCAGCTTTAGAGGAGCTTAAAGCTTCCCCTGCAGCCTTGAGGAAGCTAAAAGCCTCTCCTGCAGCCTTAAAGAGGTTTCCCGCCTCTGCTACAGCTTTGATGAGGCAAGACGCCTCCCTCGAGTCCTTGATGAGGCGGAACGTCTCCTCGGTAGCCTTGAGAGGGCATAATGCCTCCTCGGCAGCCTTGAGGAGACTTGAGGCCTCCCCTGAGCACCTGAAGGGGCATGGCGCCTCCTCGGCTACCTTGAGACAGTGTCACGTTCCCCCCCAAGTCCTTGTCAAGGCATGGTGCCTCCCCAGAATCCTTGAAATGGTGTAACACCTCCTCGGCAGCTGTGAAGAAGCTAAACGCCTCCTCGGCGGCCTTGAAGAGGCGTATCGCCTCCCCTGAGTCCTTGAAGGGCTTAGTGCATCTCTTCGAGCCCTGAAGGGACTTAGCGCCTCCCTGCGAGCCCTGAAGAGGCTTAGCTCCTCCCCTCGGGTTCTAAAGAGTCTTAGCACCTCCCCTCAAGCCCTGAAGAGGCTTAGCGCCTCCCCTTGAGACCTGAAGAGGCTTAGCGCCTCCCTTCGAGCCCTGAAGAGACTTAACACCTTCCTTCAAGCCCTGAAGAGGCTCGACGCCTCCCTTCGAGCCCTAAGAAAGTTTAACACCTCCCGAGCCCTGGGGTTGCTTAGCGCCTACTCCCCAGTCCTGAAAAGAGTAAATGCCACCCCAACACCAAGTGGCACCCCTCCAGTGGCCACCCCAATGGGTCCCCCTGCAGTGGCAATCTCCCCAGTCCCGTCCCCAATCCAGAACCCAGTCCTGAACCTAAGCCTGTCCTCCGACCCAAATCTAGTCCTGTTCCCCAAGGGGTTCCCCGTCCTCTATCCCAGTCTCCTATCCTGTTCCCTGAGAGGTCCCCAATCCCTAGTCCAGTCCAGTCCGGTCCCCAGTTCTGGGTTTTGTTCAGTCCCCAGTCTCCCCAGTGCCAGTCCTACCCCCCGAGGGGTCCCCAATCCTGAACCCAGTCCTGCCCTCAACCCTACCCCCCTAGGGATCCTCGGCCGCGGCTCCAGCTCTTCCCCCAGAGGGGCCCCCGGGTCCAGCTCTGCCCCCGGAGGGGCCCCCGGCTCCAGCTCTGCCCCCGGAGGGGCCTCCGGCTCCAGCTCTGCACCCCGAGGGCCCCCCGGTTCCAGCTCTGCCCCCGGAGGGGCCACCGGTTCCGGTTCCAGCCCTACCCCCCGGACGGGTCTCTGGCTCCAGTTCTGCCCCCGGAGGGGTCCCGCTGCCGCCGGCACCCAGTCCGGCCACCAGAGGATTCTCGTCGGTCCAGCTGCCGGTTCCCAGTCTGGCCACCGGAGGATTCTCGTCAGATGAGCTGCCGGTTCCTTGCCCGGCCTCTGGAGGGTCCCCATTGGTCCAGCTGTTGATTCCCAGTTCGGCCCCCGGAGGGTCCCCGTCGGATCAGATGCCGGTTCCCAGTCCGGCCCCCAGAGGGTCCTCGTCAGATCAGATGCCGGTTCCCAGTCCGGCCCCCGGAGCGGTCCCTGCCATCTGTCCAGCCCCGGCCTGTCCAGCCTTCAGGCCATCCTTCGGAGCGGTCCCTCCAGCCTGTCCGGCTCCAGCCTCTCCAATCCTGGCCTATCCAGCCCCTGGGCCGTCCTCCGGAGCGGTCCCTGCCACCTGTCCAGCCCCGGCCCATTCTGGCCTCCAGGCCATCCTCCGGAGCAGTCCCTCCAGCCTGTCCAGCCCCCAGGCCATCCACCGGAGTTGTCCCTCCCACCCGCCCGGCCCTAGCCCACCCATCCCTCGGGCTGCCCCCCGGAGCAGTCCCTCCTGCCGGATCCTGGCCTGTTTTGCCCGGTGCCCCGAGCGGTCCAGTGAGGGGGGGGTTACTGTCACGCACCCTCCTGCTCCTGTGCTCTGGCTTGTCAAATTAATGACGAGTGGCTGTGCTTTCCAGCACAGCCGGCGCAGATTGGCAATCAGCAGAGTATAAAGCCTGGCTCTCTCCACTCCTCCGTTGCTGGGTTATTGCATCCTAACGCCGTCTCTCACACATCGCTTCCTGGACTCTGTCCCCCCAGCTTCTCAGCCCTCGCCACACTCCCTCCACGGGCTTCCACAATTCCCCTTCAGCCCCGGGTTTGTTTATTCCCCACACCTCCCTTATAGAGTGCTTTTTGGTTTAAGTTCTGTTAATAAACTCCTTATTTAATTCACCTGCCTGTCTGTTGCCTGTGTCTTGGGTTCAAACCACCTAGATCTGAACAGGTCACCAAGGCAATTTCATATTTTCCATGAAAACTTACACTTTTTTGCATCTGCTAACATATTTGCACAAGGGTTTTCAAATCAACAATTACCCTTTCAACGCCATCAGCTAACACAGTGTAGCATTAGAACACAGAAGTGATGGTTGCTGGAAATGTTCCTCTGTACCTCTATGTAGATATTCCATTAAAAATCAGCTGTTTCCAGCAAGAATAGTCATTTACCACATTAACAATATCCAGACTGTATTTCTGATTAATTTAAGGTTTTCAGTGAAAAAAACTGCTTAACGTATTTTCCGCACCATAAGGCGCATCGGATTATAAGGTGCAGTCTCGATTACGGGGTTTATTTCTGTACTTAAGCCATATATAAGGCGCACCGTATTATTGGGCGCATGCTAGAACAAGGAAACGGAAGAAAAACAGTGAGTTTGGTTGAACTTTATTCTACTACGTGTTTAAAAATACACACATTATTTTTTGATCAATCTTTTGTCATAAATCCATCAAAGTCCTCATCTTCTGTATCTGAATTGAACAGCTGGGCAATTTCGACTTCAAACATGCTGGGTTCCCTCTCGTCATTGTCAAAGTCAGTCTCCTTGCCGGGTGGCTGTTCAGCAATGATGCCAGCTTTCGTGAATGCTTGGACAATAGTCAGTACTGTATGTAGCTATATATGTAATGTTCTCTGGGTTAAAAGGCACACCGTTGATTTTTGAGAAAATAAAGGCTTTTAAGTGCGCCTTATAGTGCGGAAAATACGTTATCTTTCAAAAATAAGAACGTTTCTAAGTGACCCCAAACTTTTGAACAATAGTGTAGCTAATGCTGAATGGTAGAATTAGCATTACCTCAAAAGCCAAAAAATTTAAATGAATTAGTCATCAACATACAATCTTATGCAGAAATGTTTAACGACTTGGATGAGGCAGTAGATGAATTTGTCAGATCAATCAGATCAGATCAGTTATATTTATTCAAATAACAATAATAGCTCTTTTTAATATATATCTTAAAGCTAATTTTTTCCCCCATTTCTTAAACAGAGATGGAAAACGCACTGAAAATTGTACTCAAATAAAAGTACTGTAGCTTTAAAGATATTTTAGTCAAGTGAAAGTAAAATCACTTGTGTTAACCCTCTGAACGTCAAACATCACTGGCAGATTTAAAAGACGTGTTTTCTTTCAAAATCACCAAATTTGCAACAAACTGTAACAGAATTGTGGGAAGATTTTAATTTTTCCAACGGTCTGCTCAGTCATTGTGTGATTTCTGACATATAAGTCCCGAAAGTCCGCAGCAGTTGATTTGTATTGTGTCATATGTCATGTGTCATGTGTGTTATTTCAGCCAAATCACTTTTTTTTCCACTTCTCTCATTCAAAAATTAATCATGAATAACTCCTTTTTACAAGAACCTGTAAAGCAAACAATCTACAGCCCTCAGAGTGACTGAAAAGCCATGTTCAACTTCTCAGCTGAACTGCAGGCTGTGTTTACACGAAGCAAAGAAGAGACAAGTATGGAAACAAGAAAGACTGAGAGAATATTAAACACCCTTAATAAATAAGTGCAACATGACTCAAAAATTGGATGTATACAAGTGGTCAGCAAGCTCTTGGAAGATGCTAGCCTAGCCGCGCTAGACAACCCACGGCAACGAATTTAATTCTCTGCCAGGGTGGGTCTAGTTACCCTCCATAAGGCTCGAGGCTGGATTCTCCTAAAACTGGCCGGACCAATCACCATGAAGTGTGGAGTCAGAAGGCGGGCGTAACTAAGTGACGACAGAGGCGCGACGATTCTGACAGAAACAACCGGCGCACAATAAACAGTTATCTTTCGACTCGGCTTTGGCCACAGCCCTTAAAGATTTGAAGCTAAAATTCAACTTGAAAGATAAACAAAGGACGGCACTGAAGTGTTTCATTGAGAAGAAAGACGTATTTGGACTTATGCCGACGGGATATGACAAATCCTTAATATACCAGTTGGCTCCGCGGCTCCGCTGGTTGGGAAGCTCATGGGACTTAGCCACAATCCGCCGGTGCTCTCGGAACTACGTCAGCCTATTTGTTGCGTTGATTGGTTGTATACCTACCCAATTGCTGCAGAGGGATTTGATAGACAACCTTTTAGCCCGCCTCCCTCCCTGTCGAGCTTCCCTAGACCCTTGTGCCGTCAGAAACATGGGTGTAGCGTGGCTAGGCTAGGAAGATGCATCAGCAACAAGAAATCTCTTTCAAGAGCTAAAAAAAACTGAGTTTGTAGAAGTTGTAAATGTAAATGGAAAGTATCTCTGTATGTAGCCACCATTTTCTCGGTATTAGTATTATCTGTGGTAAAAATGTTGTATGAGTTGATTTTACGCTTCTTTCTTTTTTTTTTACTTTTAAAGTTTTTTGGGGGATTTTCGCAAAATCCATGAAAGTAATTCAACTTGGGTTTTTTTTGTATTTTTTGCTCAGAACATATGTCTGAGATCTCTCTGCTTTTATTCATGGTTACGCTGTTTCCATAGAAGTGCAAGATTTTACATTGCAATGAAAAATAAGCACACAGTGAGCAAAAGAAAAACAGAAAACCCTCCAGAATCCTCTTCAGATTTTGAGGTTTAAAGATTCAGATTTAGATTCAGACAGCCTTATTTGTCCCCAGGGGCAATTAAAAAAGTGGTTTTACATTGACGTAAAAAAGCTGGTCATTTAAAATGAGTAAAGGTTGCAGTATTAAATTTTAAAGGAAGTATGTTATATGTTGATGCAACTAAAGCACACTGCATTCGCAAAGGAAATAAAAAGTTAGACTTTGCAATCACAATTTACTCTCTCATAATCACCAAAACAGGGATAGGGTAATAGAGACGTGATCTTATAATTAAAGAGTAAAGGTTAACTTATCGATCATTGCAACTAAAGAGGACAGGGTGCTGAGTTATTGTCGTGAATATGAGCTTCAGTGACCATGTTGTTCCTTATAACACTGTTACATTAAAGGTCTTCACTTGTAACTGAACACTTTAAAAAACAGGTAACATAATGGATACATTCTGCTTCACTGCAATATGAGCCTTGTTTTTTTAGCCTGCATTTGTTTACATTCTGGAAAAAGAAACTTGCAAAATTAGCCAATAACAGTTTTTGTTTGTTGGAGGGTTTGTTTTTTTTGCTGAAAATCAATGGAAGCACTGACAACTATCAATAAATGTCTAACACCAAAGAAAACTTCTCAAGCTAATTCTGAAGTTTTTGATCTCCTCTCATAGTCAGTCTGTTGTAAGCTCAGGTCTTAACCTATTTAATTAAAGAAAAACTGTAGCTACAAAATAAAGTGTATTAAAACATCTGTTTATATTCTAGTGGCACATTGACAGACCATTCCACACTGAGCCCTCAAAACCAACAACAAATTCCAGACCGGCAGCCTGTTCAAACAACAGATTATCAGTTCTAAATATACTACTGCTTTTCTCAGTGTAGCCTTAGAATTAACCAGAAAAGAAATCAAACACACTGCAGCAGGTGTCCATATGAGGCTAAAATAATCATATAACAAGCCACTTCTACAAAATTAACTGCTGAATAAAGCATCACTAAAGTAGTCAATGTAGACATGTATAAATAGCTTAAACTCCACAGCAGCTGCAGCCCTCACACAAAGCAAAAGTAGGGCTGCACAGTAGGCAATGCAGTTATTTTCTGTTAGTGAGTCCTAAGGTTGAAGCTTGGCTCATCTTTTTTGGCTTGTATATTCTCAACACAAAATATAACCAGTCCATTCAGCCTCTCTGTCCTACTTCACTCTGATTTCAAAATAGGAGTTGAGTGTCTCATCAGAGACATTTAAAAGCACACCTTACTGATGGTAGAAATTCTAAATTCATACTTTTATCAATTTTAATACAACCTATGTCCACCCACCTCCTCACTATTTGCTTTAACTGGAGCACACCAGCTACAGAAACTCTCCCACAAGCTGACAGGATTGTTTTATCAGGTGTGTTACAAATGAAGCTGGAAGTAGAATCAGTGTTTTTGAGACTGTCATTGATACACTTGCATTTTCTAGGTGGAAACCATGCCTCTCTGTACACTCAAACCTCTGCAGATGATGCATAATGCACCAGCTACAAACAGCATGTTACCTCCCCCTGTTCATATCACTTCACTGGCTTCCAGTTGCTGCCCCCATAAAATTCAGAACTCCGGCACTTGTATTCAAAACTACAATGAAAATGGTTCCCTCATACCAGAACTCTTTCATTCAAGTCTACACTCCCTGCCGCTCACTACTCTCGACCAACATAAGGGGCCTGATACAACCACCGCAACCAGGCCGGTCAACAGTTAGACTCTTCTCCTCTGTGGTTCCCCAGTGGTGAAATAAGGTATCAAACTCTGTTCAATTTGTAGAATGTCTCGCAGTATTTAAGAAAAGACTAAAAGCCCAGCTCTTCACCGAACACCTTTGTACTTCCTAAATGTCCTTCCTGTAGACACCGGTCCTATCATCACACTTGAACTTGTTTTATGGCACTTATTCGGGTTGTTTCTCCTGACTAGATGCACGGCGCAGACTTGTTGTTTCTCACGTGATGTGTGAAAACCTCCACATGTTAACAACTTTTAAAAAAAGAATTGATTTTCACTGATTGATTCTGAAAGTTGCAGGGTGATAGGGTGTTTCCCCCGATATTTTCAACTTCACGGTTGGCTTACTTGAGAGTGCAAAGCTAGAATGACTCATAGATCCACCGTAGCCTTATCAATGGAAAAAATGATACAATGAAATGAACTGGAAATGTTCACTGAGTCAAAATACAATTTATGATGTTTTTCTAAAACGTCTACAAAAGTACAGATACAGATAAAATGGAGGGGTTCTGCAACAGATGGTGTGGCCCTCACAGAGCCCTCAACTCAACATCATGGAGTCAGTATTGGATTACATAAAGCGACACTGGACACTGAGACAGATTGTGGCATGACAGTTGAACCAACCTACCTACCAGCTAGCCTGAAAAACAAAAACTATTTCACCAAATACAGGTTTGATTCTCCTTCCCTTTTTACTGAGGTCTTTTGAAAGCATTCTCACTCCACTTTTAGCGTACCTTCTTGCATACACTGTATGTGACGACAGTGAAACATGGAACATATGCTTCTATCGTTGGTAAGTTCAGTCATGCTTCATAAAGCTCCTTCATTAGCAGATAGTCGTGCAGGTGGTGTTGGTCTCTTCTGAGTGCTCCCATTTCCTTTCTATCTCAACACATGCAGGTCAAGTCAAGTGGTGACTGTAAATTTCCCACAGGTGTGACTAGACAAGGTATTTTCCTGCCTGTCACCCAATGCATGCTGGGATCGACTCCCTGAAACCCAATCCCTGCAACATTAGCTTAAGAGAGAGAAGTTGGTGTGTTCGTTTATTCATGTTGCATTTGGCACAGAAATGACTCCCACCTCATTAAAAGCATCAAGCACAGCACTGTCTGATCCAGCAACAAGAATTTAAAAGCCTAGAAAATCCAACCAGGAGGACACGGAATTTAAAGAATGTCAGTTTTGGCAGTTGCTGCTCTAATCTAGGCAAACACTACATGATCTCAAACTGTTTCTCTTCATTATAAATACAGATTATTGTGCAGTACTGTATAATCCATGCTCTCAAAGCTACAGTGTAATTGTTGGTAATGATATAAATCTGCTGTGAATCTGTGAGGATAATGAATTATTTGTCTGTCAAACCCAAACAACTCACCGCCTCATTATGGTTTGAATGCATAAACTGCCGTGCTACGTGCTTTGGCCGCTGTGTTTGTGATAAACAGTCACACCAATAAAAGTCAGTGGATTGAACTGTGAGTCAGGGAGCTCTCAGGTCGCTTGGCATGTAGCACCATGCTGAGGCGTGGATACTGAGGGTGGGGGGAAGGGAAGGCGCCGCTCTAACTATCTCTGCTGGGCTGAAGCACTCAGTGAAAAAAAAAAAGAAAGAAAGAAAGAAAAGAGGAAGCCGAGGGAACGCAAACAAAGACGCAGCCCAACGGCTCTCTCACCACACTGCCAGGAAACCGGGTTGGGTTTAGATAGGATGGGGGAGGGGAGGGGAGAGTGGAGGGAGGTGGAGAGGGGTGGGGGCAAGCCAAGGAGGAGCGAAGGCAGGAGGACGAGGAGGAGGAGGAGGAAAGAGAGAAGGAGACCAAAACCCAGCAGGTGTGCTCCAGCAGCATGTAGTGTGTCAGCATGGCTCAGTGCCAAACACGCTGCAGCCTCTGCAGCACAGGAAAATACAGTGAATTTTCAACAAGGTTACACCGATGTTGATTTATCTTTCACCTCGCTGAGCAGGGCTGTTAATTCGCTCAACCCCAAGCTTTGGCGGACTCTCTCCATCTAACATCATTTGCTTCCAAAATATCTACTCACATTCATATAAATGATCTATTTGTCAGAGTGGCAAATGATTAAAGTGAGGTCACACAGCTTTCAGTTAGAGGGGAAACTAGTCCAGAATATTCCTCTAATATGATTTTCAATTCAAGTTTCACTTCATCTTTGTTTTCTGTTCCTCTTGTGGACATGGTTGCTATTTGTAACATTAGCCAGTCAGTATGTCAGACCAGCACAAAAGGCTGTATATGAGTGTTTGAGGTGCGCCACAGTTGTGAAATTAGCTGCGTATCTTTGGGCCGACTGTCAGCTGGAGATTAGCAATGAATCAAGTTAAAAGATGAGTCCGATATATTTCAACCTGCCATATTTCCCAGCAAGAAAGGCACATATAAGCCTTTTCGACTGAAGCTGTTCCGGTTCGAAGTTGGAGTCGGTGCCCGGTTTCGCATGTTTTTCGACATGCGGTGGTCTGCCTCCGGGCTCCAAAAACTGGGACTCTTCCCGGCCCCAACTCGTTGCTGGGCCAGAGGTGGGTCGAGGTGAGAGCCCGGTACGTCAGGGGCTGGGGGTGGGGTTACGGTGACCAACCGTCCTCAGCAGAAACAAAGAAGCGCCATTTTTAAATAAAGCAAACGGGTTTTTCGGAGGCACGAGATTTGAACCAAAAACGCGCCATCCCTTACCTAGAATCAAGGTTCTCACCTGGTTCTCTTGGTGGAAATGAAGCTTTAGAGAGCGCAGCACTCCGCCAAGGCTGCTCAGTTGTTGTATCATTTCCGAACGATGAAATCCTTAAAAAAAAGACCTTGCGGTGAGCACAGACATGTCTTATTCCTATGTACATTATGTACCGATATCTAATCGCTACCTAAATATGTTGCTTGTGGTGAGAATTGATGAGACCCAGAAACTCCCCCACAATTTAATCAATTATTCCTCGTTTGATTTTGGATGGATAAGTCCCGATAAGTCTGCAGCGGTCGATTTGCAGTAGGATTGCAATCATGTGATCGTCAGCAGGCAGCTGACGTCCACTTATAGTCATGGTTACATTGACGCTGTGCCGCTATCTCGCAATGATACAGAAATCTTTAACAAATCCATGGATCCAGACTCTAAGCGGCTTCTTCTTTTCCTTTCGGCTTTTCCCTTCAGGGGTCGCCACAGCGAATCAATTGCCTCCATCTAACATAAGCTGCATCACTGCCAAAATCGGATCACTTGGTCCTTGTGTTTTTTCTGACCTTCACTGAAAAATTCTATCCAAATCCATTGGGCTGTTTTTGAGTAATGTTGCTAACAGACAGACAAACGGACGGACAGACAAACAGATGGACAAACGTACGCCGATCGTCACGTACTGTAACTCCGCCGCGTTCCTTGGTGAAGTAATAATGTGGCTGTATGGAAAACAGTGCACCTATTGCAAAGGTTAGCGGCAATGAAGAGTCACTGAAAATATTGTATTTCAGAGCTTCTCATCTCAGCTTTCTGCATCTTTTCACTGAAGAAAAATTATACATGAATCATCGTTGTCAGTATCATCCATGGACACACCAAGATTTTCCAAATCTGGCATCAACAGGTCATTGCAGGTATATGTTGTTTAGTGCAGCTTCTCATTTTTACTCTGATGTCAAAAAAGGAGTCATAATGAATGAACCTCCCCTGAGTCTCTCAGACCTGAAATGGAAAACACAACAACCACTTCTGTTATAGTTGTTCAATATCGCCCACCTACCACCACTTATACCCTGAATTCTGCGTTCTTGGCTGACTTAGTGCTCAGCACAGATAAAGTCATTATAGGTGGTGACTTTAACATCCACGTAGATGATGAGAATGAGAGCCTCGACTCTGCATTTAGTTTGTTTGTTATTTGGCTTTGCAGGTTTTCTCAAAATGCAAATAAACCAAGTTACAGTTTAAAGCACACCCTCAATCTGGTTTTGACATATGCATTACAAATTGAACATCTGATTGTATTTCCCTCAAACCCTCTTTTGTTTAATCTTTTTTTAATAATGTTTGAATTTTCAGTGATGCTCGACAGACCATTTGGCAAAAAGGTCCATGGCAGCAGATGTTCATCTCACAACGTGTACCTAAGTGTTAAGTAACAATTCCATTATCATTTACTTCAGTATCTCCACACTAGAGAGCAGCTCCTCCAACATTAGTCCCACACAGATGGATAATCTTGACAGGAATGCAGCTTTATTGTGTACATCAATTGACACTGTTGCCTCCACAGAAGAGTAGCTCCATGGCATAATTCACTAATACGCATCTTAAAGCAGACTTCATGAAGACTGGAAAGGGAATGGAGTTCAGCAAATTCAGAAAAGTTTGCATTAGCCTGGAAAGATAGTTTAATCCCAGTTTTCTCTTCAGCACTGCAGCCTAAGAGTCACAGCTCTGTGGAGCCTTGCGTTCATTTTACTCTTTAGTAGTGATGACTTCATGAGCTTGTTTACAAAGAAACTTTTGACGATCAGAGAAAAAAGTCATGAACATTTCATCAGGTGTAGTCATTCGGACCTGCTGCTCTTCTAAATGAGCAACATGTCTGTTAGACCCCATCCCAACTACATCACTGGATTTTTTTTTAAATAAACGCTCCAATGTTAGACATGATCAATCTCTATTTATTAGCAGACTGCAGTCACTGATATCCAAAATGTTCATTGCTGTCTTATGTATTGTTTGTCTGTTCTCCTTTGCTATTCTCAACCCTCACTCCCCACTATCACCCTAGCCGGTTGTGAAAGATGGCTGCCTTCCCTAAGCCTGGTTTTGCCAATGTTTTTTTTTTTTTGTTTGTTTGTTTTGTTCTTCTCGTTAAAGGGTTTTTCTTTTTCCTTACCACTGTTGCCAAGTGCTCACTAAAAGGGACTTCAAGGGAAAATTTAGTTTTGTTGAGTTTTCAGTTTTCATTTTGTAGGTATTCACCTTACTATATTAGATGCTTTGAGTTACATATCTTATGAATTTGTGCCATATAGTTTAAATTCAATAAAAATTTATTTCTGTACAATCTGACTTCTTTTTGAAATCAGAGCAACAGGCTGTCAGAAAAAATGCATGTTTACGCCACTTCCACGATGGCTTAACTTTTCACACTTTGAAGGGCTACATTATGCCAGTCTAGTGGTGTAACCCTGAAATGGATCAGTCTGCTTAGTTATGGGCTTAAGTTTGCTCCGAGAAAAGAGAGGGATATCCTACATTCCATGTTGCAGGGGTGAAGCAACCACTGAACCTAGGCTACAATGAAAAAAAAAAACATAAAAAGAAATCTTGCATGCCAACATTGTTGCTCGCTACACATGTCATACCACAAGCTTTTTTAGCTAAAGTGGCCATATGTTTGGCCACATGTTCAACAGCGTCAGACATGGAGATTCTTTCGGCTAGATGACCATTATAAACAAGGATCTGTTCTCATTGCCTTTCTTATTTAACCATGTAAGACCCAAAAGAGCAGATAGATAGATAGATAGATAGATAGATAGATAGATAGATAGATAGATAGATAGATAAAAAATAAATGCAAAATATTAAACACATTTTTTACATCTTTAAATTAAGGAAATAAAAAAGAAACAACTTCCGGTGTATAGGAAGCTCAGGTCTAAACACAGTATGGAAAGTTCATATTGCCCTGAAACTGCAAGCAATTGTGAAATGGTCATGATATTTTCTTTATCTTTTGCTACAACACAGGTTGGAAGTACTGTTGTCTTCACTGGATTAAGACGTAGCACACCAATAAGTCATGTGAGAAAATTTCTGCTTCAGTAAGTTATGGAATGTGACCAAACCCAGATAACACCCATACTTTGGATTCAGTTGCACTAAAGTAAAACCTTTTACTTCATACACAGATAGCTTAAAAAAACAAAACAAGATAAAGTCATGATTTAAAAAATGGCATTTCATATTTTAGTTAAGCCGTGCAGCAAATGTTGGAGTTGTGTCCTTGGTAATTTTTCTAAGAATTTGGCACTTTTAACAACTGGGGGAATTAAGCCAGATCATGCAGGCACAACAGATAATTGTCTAAGTTGTAATCAAGCTGAATCATGCTTTAAATCCAAAGTTTCTGTGGGTGAGTTCTGCATTATAAAGCCCAGTCCGATGCTCTGCTATCATATCACATGTTACATCTTATCATTCACCATGAAAGTGAAGTTATTTGCAAACAACAGTGGAGCTGTCACATGGCTCCAGTGCTGTTGTTGCCTCCTGTTGCAGATGTGCCTGTTTTCCCTTTGGACAGCCTCTCTTCCTCCCTCCCTCTCTCCCTCCAGCCGTCATTCTGCTCACCCCTCCCTCGTCCACGTGCACTCACTCATCTGGATGGGTATGAGCAGGGCTACTTCAAACACGTGCGCTATGCCACCCTACCCCCTCCCGCCACCACCACCTCTCTCCTCTCTCACTATCAGCCTGCTTTCCTTTGTCCAGCCCATCTTGCTCTGTGCTGTGTGATTTACTCAAGCCTGGGAGACATGTGATCACTCTGCTGGATACCAAGAACTCCAGGCAGCCAGTGTTTTTAGAGGAGGAGGAAGAGAAGGAACAAGGAAAACAATCTGACACAAGCGGTTGACTATCAGGACATTCTGTACGACCTGAGAACATGTTGATTCTGCCAGAGGACACTGATTACGGTTAACAGGAATGAGTGTCAAATGAAATGTTCAAGTTCAGTATGTGATTCCCAGGGCCTCAGAAAGCTGACACTGTTAAGCTGAAGGCGCATCTCAGTTCACCACCCACAGTTCTGTTTAAAACTCCTTTTAAAAGTGTTCCATAAAAAGTATGTGCACACATACATGCAAACAGAATGATATGATCATGCCACATCTGCATAATTTGACTTTGATTTAGAGGCAAGAGTCACTGCTAGTTCATACAAACGTATTTTAAAGGCTCACCTTTATCCTACAATGAAACATATCTATTCTGAGTATTTTCTTCCAGGATGACTGTGCCTCCATTTATAGGGTATGAGGGGTCACTGAATATCCATCCATCCATCCATTACCTATATACCACTTAATCCTCATTAGGGTTGTGGAGAGGCTGGAGTCTATCCCAGCTGACTTAGGGTGAAGACAGGGGACACCCTTGACAGATCACCAGTCTATCACAGGGCTACACATAGAGACAAACAGTCACACATGCGTTAACACCTACGGACAATTTAGAGTTACCAATTAACCTGAGCATGTTTTTGGAGTGTGGGAGGAAGCTGGAGTACTCGGAGAAAATTGTCAGTGGATACTTTAGTGAAAATGATGTTGTTCTTATGCTATGAAATATTGGTATTGAACTCTCCAGCAGAGTTCCCGAGACTTGGAGAGTCCCTGTCAAGTTGCATTGAAGGTATTTTGGTGGCAAATGGTAGCCTAACTCATTATTAATGCCAATTTAGTCAGATTTATTCCTGAGACATCCTGACAATTGTTCAGCCCTAGACATATTTGATATTACTGGACCTTGATCTGTAAACCTCTCACATCACCAAATAATCTGGGCCAAACATCAGTTTGAATTAGATTCCTCCTCTGATTGTCAGTCAACTAAAACTACGTAAACTGGCAGAAACTCAAGTACTGTGAGCCAGGAATTAAAATCAGAAATGGATATGATTGTCACACTGGTGTCCAGAGCAGTGGACACTGTTGCCAAGCAATGCTAAACATTGCTAAAACTAAAATCTCACTTCTATTTTTTGCTTAAGAATAGACAAACTGCATTGAACACACCTTCCCAAACATTTTTTTTCGTCCACACTCATTTGGACTTACGTTTTTTGTTGTTTTTTTCCCCCCACTGTAAAATATTTTTCACCATTACTGCTCGTTGTTGCATCACAGTCTCCATTTTGTTTCCATCTGCTGCCCCATTAGGTCATGTGAGGTTGTGCTCTGCTCCCTGACTGCTTCTTTCGGCAGATAATCTTAATGATTCTCCATGAGGCGTGATGAAACATTATTTTCTAATTCTGTAGCGTATGTCTGAGACTGGAGGTAAGATTATCTGAAGCTTCTGCTTGTGTGTGATGAATTTTCAAACCGTTGGATTTTTAAACTCCTGCAGTGTGAGAAAAATAATGTTGGAGGAACTGTCTTAATATAATATTTTTAACCGTTAACAATCCATAAAAAATGAATATGATTTTTAGCTACATCCTGCTTCATTCATGTAGCCTCTGCACAGTCACACTGTGCAAGGCTAAGTACCAACCTTAAGGCCATGTCAAGAGTGTTACTCACCCTCTTTCCCACACACCTTTTTGCAGACTGACTATTCAAACATGTAATCAGCTGTTTGCACATTCTATTTCACTGCCTCTAGACTACAGAGCATGCAATTATTGACTTCACATGCGTAGTTTCAAGCTATTGTGACGTCTTTCATCATAGATCAGGTGTAAACATTTTGGCTGATATTTAGCAGAGCGTATTAGATGAGACTTAACCTGACATTTATTTTTGCTAAATTGGAAAACTAAATCAATTCTGTCTTTAAAAGAAAGGATTTATTTGGGAGGAAATAACCCAAGATGACACTTAATGTTACTTGTAGCTCTTCCCCTGGCAGTAAACAGCAGGCAGCTTGTTTTTCACCGTATCATGACTCTTCTTCCTCACCAACAGCACGTCACAGGCCTTGAAGGCGGGTTGTTATCCTGGCTAAGAGCAGCCAGGCCAAACACAAGTTTCCTAACATGACCGAAGTGAAGAGAGAGCATGCAAAATAACAGGGCGGAGAAACAGCATTCCAAGAGTGCTAAGAATAGCAGAGTGGACCCTGTGCTCCCAGCGCTAAGTTCACAACCGGTCTTAGGCAACAGGCAGCGTGCGTCTGAGCACGTTGCCAAAACTTTGCCAGGTTGACGTGTGTTTGCTGAGCTGAGGGCTTCAGTAAACTTTAGCCTCCAACCGAGTTTATTTTCAATACAAATAACAGTTGTAGACAGGTCTAAATGATAACTCCAAATTACAGGCCATAAGTCCACAGTAATGGGTCTTTCATGACTGAAAATGGCTCATTATTAAGTATTTCAGTCAATGTACAAAGTGCTTGTGATTATTCACTTATAAAAAGGTGCCTCTGGTAGAAATTGTCACCATTTTGTGAACAGTTGCTTAAGGTGGAAGATTAACTAGGTATCTTCTGCAAACTGTCTTCATGTATTTATCTTCCAGAGTGAGGGATGTTCACTACAAACACTGACCAGGCTGCGAAGGGTGTTTCTGGTTTTAGTGTCTGTAGTGAGCAGTGTTTCCATCCAAACACAAAGGTGTTTCCATTTAGCAATGAAGCACAGAAAGTCTTTTCTGAAGAAATCGATGTCCTCCTCATGTGACAAGTAAAGACTTTTTGTTTGTCTAAATTTTGCAGTTTCTATTTACCTTTTCTGATGTGTTAGTTCAAAAATATAATCAGGTTATGCTCGCACATCTGCTATCTTTATACCAGTCTCCATACACAGTGTTAATATTGTAATGTTATTCTCCAAAACTTCACCGTGCATTCAGTGTTTTTTCTTCTTCTACAGATGAATTACTTTACAGATTACAGTATTGTTAAGGTGTAGTTGAGATCGGGCAAATAAAAGATCATTTTTTGCCCCGGGGCATAAACATTTTTGAAGCCATCCACCATCTACCTTGAATGTTGGTGCTGGCAGTGAGGTGTTTGCTGTGGAGTTGAAAGAGTCCTCACGGTTAATTATGTCTCTATTTCTATGCATGTCGAGCACAGATGATGATTTAAATCAACACTGATACCACGCTGGATTTTCATGTGTACACATATGAATAAACATCACAAATCAACAGAAATCCCAGAGTAGCTTGCTGTTTTATGTTGTATTATTGAATTCACTTCTTGGCACGTAGAGCGGTCTCTTCCTAGCCTCGAACTGCTGTGGGATTTCCAGAGTACACTACCACACATATATGAAAAATGTTCGTTGTTACTATTGGCATGCCAATGCTGAAGATGAATATTGTATGATGCTGCAGCTGTGTATGTGTTACTTTGGACAAAACCCACTAAAAGAAGCAGGTGCTTTTATGAGTGATGGTTTTGTCCTGTAGCTGCATCTACTGGAATTTACACATAAATATATACTGAATTTTTTTTTTCTTCTGAGAGATAGACAGAGTAAACAATATGACATAAATATGGTAGTGCTTCAATTCAAAAAGCACAGCTGAAATCTTATCTAAGGTTTGTTTTTTCACTGTAAAAGTGAAAATGTTTGGTTCAGTTAATGCAGTCCATAGAGAAGCAGCAGAATCTTCACATTAACACAAACACAGCCGTGAGGTTTAAACTGCCAAATGGTTAAATCAGCATCAGCCACCGTGTTTTCTCAAAGTCCCCTACTACATAGCTTTCCCATTGTCTCTGTGTTTTTATGACGAGAATGATGTGACATGTATTTTTGATATGACCAACTTCCTTAATTTTTCCTAAAAAGAACAAGGGAAAACAAACGAAGGTGCACAAGAATAAAAGGGGTAAAAAGCAATTGTGTGGAGAGGACTGACATTGAACCTGTATCTGCTATCTACAGTCATGGAAGCAATATTAGACCACTCATATTTTGTTGCTCATTTTGCTCATTTTAATGCCTGGTACAACTAACACTACATTTGTTTGGGCAAATAAAATGATCACAACAAAAATATCTCATAATTGTTTCATTTAAGAGCTGATATCTAGCCATTTTCTTTGATTTTCTTGATAACAACCAGAATCACTTATGTTTTTACATCAACAGCTATGGCATTGTACTGCCATAACAGTGCTTTTAGGTGTTCCATGTTTTCTTTTCTGTCTGTTTTTGTCACGATGCACTCAGGAGTTAGTACTAGATTGCATAATCATTATTTTTGATGACAAGGGTGGTCTAATAATTTTTTCCATGACTGTATGTGAAGTGAATCTGTGTAGTGATATGATTTTGCAGTAAAGCTGTGAAACTGTCTGTGAACAGTGACAGCATGAGGTTAACCTGAGACAGCAGAGTCATATGAAAGGGCGATGCATAGGCTTAACCGACATTCATGAGACCTGCGTCAGACAGTATGCGTCTCTCCTACACGACAACTACATCATCTCCTTGTCTATGTTTGAGATCATTTGTAAGTCTGTTGAAAACAAGTATTTCAACAGAGGAGAGCATGCAGCAGTGACTCATAGGGCAGTAACACAACTCAGTACGAACAGACAGTCTTGATGGCTGTGTACAAACAGGCACATTGTGCCACTATTAGTCACTGCACTGTAAAAAATGTTCATCGTAGCAAGTCATTCAGCCTTTATAATGCATGTCTCTTGTATTGAGGCACAGTTACACCAGCTTTTAAAGCTGCAATACTGTCCAGCAAACTCAAGGATTTCCAAATTGAATATGATTTGTCCACACGAAAAAAATAAATTTGTTCAAATTTTTTGTGCTAATTTTTAAATAGGGTTGCCAATTTTATGAAATGGAAATAGGAAACTTGAATGCATTAGGCTCTTTTTGTCCTTGTATTAGGTCTGCATTAGTCTTCAGTAGTGAAAATATTGAAAGATACAACATAAAAATGTCCACACATTTGGTTGGAAGTCTTGCTCATGTCATAGATATTCACATGAAGAAACTACAGTGGCTTCCACCATGTACCATTTACTTTTACATTTACTACGTACATGCTCGATTAGACTGAAAGCTAGGGAATGTGAAAGCAGGACCAGTGCCTTGGGCTCCTTGTTGTGTTCCTCAAGTCATTCCTGAGCGGTTTTGGCAGTGTGTTGTCCTGCTGGAGGAAGCTGTTTGAGAGTAACAGACTATTGTTGAAAACATTTCCTGTGGCAGTTTGACATACTATATTTTCTTATTTTTAGACCCAGAAATGGATTTTTAGGACAAAAGCAATACATGTACACAAAACAGCATGTAGAAAGTTATCTCAGTAGTAGTAATATTTTTGAAATATTCCATCTTTACAGTCATTCAAGTATGTTTTTAGCTGTGCAAAACAGCAACATTACATGACATTATTCTTAATACAACAAAACTGGTATTATTAAAGAATTTTAACCGTCAGCCTTTGGCCATGCCTGGCAGGTAAGAGAACTTTGAGAATGTTTCTTCTGCCTGTGTCCATTGTACTATGATTTTTTTTGTCCTTATACGTGTTTCATGTCACTCCTCTATTACTAATGGACAAACCTTATGGAAGACGTGCACTTGATCCTGGACACATTCTTGCTCATGAATCCCAGTCACTGTTAATCATTTTCCATTATTTTCTGTATTCCTGTAATGTCATTTCTCTTTTGTCGTCAAGAGACTGTGCCCTCAGGTTACTATTTTTTTTAAATCTCGCGCTGCTGTCAGGCATGCCATAGCAATGCTGACAGTGCATTCTTTGTTCGAGTTGTGGGACATAAAATGACAGACAGGGAGAGGCGAGGGAGAGAGTGTTCTCTTCTGTCTCATACAGATCACCTTGTCTTAATAGTCTAACCTGGGCTTGGACTAATGCCTACTTACATTTTTTCTCTAAGTGCACAAATAAGTACTGATCTTTACTCCTATTGTTCACAAGATCATTTGTTGCTTTCTGTTCTATGTGCTCGTACTGAATTGGGTAAAAAGGCTTTTGCTTACTCTGCACCTTTTGCATGGTATACAGTGGGTACGGAAAGTATTCAGACCCCTTGAAATTTTTCACTCTCTGTGTCATTGCAGCCATTTGCCAAAGTCGAAAAAGTTCATTTTATTTCTCATTAATGTACACTCAGCACCCCATCTTGACAGAAAAAACAGAAATGTAGAATTTTTTTGCAAATTTATTAAAAAAGAAAAACTGAAATATCACATGGTCATAAGTATTCAGACCCTTTGCAGCAACATTCATATTTAACTCACATGCTGTCCATTTCTTCTGATCCTCCTCGAGATGGTTCTGCTTCTTTATTGGAGTCCAGCTGTGTTTAATTAAACTGATTGGACTTGATTAGGAAAGGCACACACCTGTCTATATAAGACCTTACAGCTCACAGTGCATGTCAGAGCAAATGAGAATAATGAGGTCGAAGGAACTGCCCAAGAAGCTCAGAGACAGAATTGTGGCAAGGCACAGATCTGGCCAAGGTTACAAAAGAATTTCTGCAGCACTCAAGGTTCCTAAGAAAACAGTGGCCTCCATAATCCTCAAATGGAAGAAGTTTGGGACGACCACAACTCTTCCTAGACCTGGCCGTCCAGCCAAACTGAACAATCGTGGGAGAAGAGCCTTGGTGAGAGAGGTAAAGAAGAACCCAAAGATCACTGTGGCTGAGCTCCAGAGATGCAGTCGGGAGATAGGAGAAAGTTCCACAAAGTCAACTATCACTGCAGCCCTCCACCAGTCAGGGCTTTATGGCAGAGTGGCCCGACGGAAGCCTCTCCTCTGCAAGACACATGAAAGCCCACATAGAGTTTGCCAAAAAACACATGAAGGACTCCCAGACTATAAGAAATAAGATTCTCTGGTCTGATGAGACCAAGATTGAACTTTTTGGTGTTAATTCTAAGCGGTATGTGTGGAGAAAACCAGGCACTGCTCATCACCTGCCCAATACAATCCCTACAGTGAAACACGGTGGTGGGAGCATCATGTTGTGGGGGTGTTTTTCAGCTGCAGGGACAGGACGACTGGTTGCAATTGAAGGAAGGATGAATGCGGCCAAGTACAGAGATATCCTGGAAGAAAACCTCTTCCAGAGTGCTCAGGACCTCAGACTAGGCTGAAGGTTCACCTTTCAACAGGACAATGACCCTAAGCACACAGCTAAAATAACAAAGGAGTGGCTTCAGAACAACTCTGTGACCGTTCTTGACTGGCCCAGCCAGAGCCCTGACCTAAACCCAATTGAGCATCTCTGGAGAGACCTAAAAATGACTGTCCACCAACGTTCACCATCCAACCTGACAGAACTGGAGAGGATCTGCAAGGAAGAATGGCAGAGGATCCCCAAATCCAGGTGTGAAAAACTTGTTGCATCATTCCCAAGAAGACTCATGGCTGTACTAGCTGAAAAGGGTGCTTCTACTCAATACTGAGCACAGGGTCTGAATACTTCTGACCATGTGATATTTCAGTTTTTCTTTTTTAATACATTTGCAAAAAAATTCTACATTTCTGTTTTTTTTTCTGTCAAGATGGGGTGCTGAGTGTACATTAATGAGAAATAAAATGAACTTTTTTGATTTTGGCAAATGACTGCAATGACACAGAGAGTGAAAAATTTCAAGGGGTCTGAATACTTTCTGTACCCACTGCATGTTGCAGAAAAAAATTGGAAATGAACTGAGTTAATCTCATTGAGTGCTTTTACATCCAAACTGCAAATTCTTGAGGCCCACTTTACAATAAGCACTTGTTTTTCACAACTTGCCTGTAAATAAAAATTTTTTATTTGTTTTTTGCTCGGGTTTTAATTGTGTTTTAACTGTGTCATTTTGTAACTGCTGCCTATCTTGGCCAGGACTCCCTTGCAAAAGAGGTTGTTAATCTCAATGGGATTTCTCCTGGTTAAATAAGGATTGATAAACACTTCTCTTCCACAGATTTAAATTGATTCTTAAAATTACAGAATAAAGCACATCTTTTATTAGTTCAATACAAAATTAATTCTGAATTTCCAGTTAGAGAATGATTACATATTATACACAAAAAGTGTTCGAACCCTACGTTTACGAAAGTGATTCCAAAACAGAGGAACTTATAACTTAATTACACCATTAATTTTTTGTGTAACCATACTATACAGAGTGTATCATGTTCCACAAAGGAACAATGGCTTGCTGACAATTGTGAGACAGGACATCTTTGGAATAAGTGATCAAGTTGCCAGCCCTGTCTTCTCAATAATACGTTGCTATACAACTAAACTGAATTGCCAGTTAGGTTTCGCAGGAAATGTACTTTCTCCCAGATTGCAGACACAGTCACTGTTTGTTTGTTATGTATCATAAAAAGGTCTTTAACCAACATATCGTTGTCATTTATTCAATTGGTTTACTGTTACTTCTTTTCAACCAACCAATCACATACTAGATAGTGCAGGACTCGTCACCCCAGTAGTTCAGAAAATGGGGGAAGAGCTGCAAACATGTTGAGAAATGCTTAATTTCCTGGCCAGACATAGCACATGATTTCTGGAGATCTTGAACCTCCTACTGTGGGCACTGTCAGTGGAAAACATGTACAAATTAAAGTACTTCCAAACTCAGCACGAACAAACACAGCTTTTTTGATGAAGAACTATAAAGGTGCACTATTTGTTGCGTGCACAGTCGACATTTTTACAGTACAGATAGAGCCTGTGTTCACAAATTCCTGAATGCATGCAGACATCCATAGAGTGGTACACACACACTGTCATGACTTGAGTGGCTTAAAACATGTATGTTTCATGTATGCTTGTGGACATGTGAATGTGGGAAGCCTGGATCCTGGTCCCAGTCTCTTTGGTGGAGGTCCTGTTGCTGTTTTATCTCTCCATCCTCCCGTCAAACCTCCTTATCTGGACTTTATGGCATTTTTAACGCAGAAGCCTTTGCTACTATGCCACAGTCTCACATTTTAGTGAGGAAATGCATTTACAAACAGAATTAGACCTCATTCGAAACATAAATGAGAATGCAGTACAGTTTTAAAGGAATGTAATTTTGAAGTTGCTGTTTAAAAGTCACAGACTGAACATTTGCAAACTCATTAGTTCAAAGATACTTATTTTATACAAAAACATTGTACAAAATTAAATGGTATACAAAGCTGAATGAAATGATAATGGCAGTAAACAGAACAGCAGACTCCAGGTAGCTCACCAGGAATTCACCAACTAGCCCTATGAGCAAAGCCACTGTGTCACTGGACTACGAAGAATAAATGTTTAGCTGTCCCATCTTTCTGGTGTGATCAAGCCTTTATACAGGTCTTATACTTTGAAACCTAAGATGTGAAAGACCAAGTTCAGGCACAATTTTCACTTCCTGTCTCACTTAAATAATTGTGTAATGAAGAATCCATGGGATCCAGAGACATACTATTTGCATTTGAAAGCTGAATTTAGAGTTTGTCAGCATTGCCACGACAATAAATAAATCATCGTTCATTTCACAGTTTGGCGGTTTGGCAGAGCTAGCCGCAGCATGGAGCACAACCAATTCCAGTGTGATCCAAAAAAAAAGAAGAAAAAAAAAAACAGCAGACAAATATGACTGGTATGTGTGCTGATGTCTCAAATCAGTCAAAACTTGTAGATTCTTTCACCCAAAGGTTTTGTTTTGTTCGGTTTTGAATGTGTAGGAGAAGCTTGGTATAGGTACAAAAACAAATGTGACATCTTTTATTCTTACTCTGACGCTGACAGCAAGGTCTGTTCGACCTTGCTGTCAGCTCATATTGGTATCAGATTTGGGTTGTGTCCTAGAATAGATTTGAACAGTCATCCAAAAGAATCAGTGAGCAGTAAGGCCTGCCTTGCATTGTCAACAGAGCCACACACAGTTATTTGAGTTAAAAACAGATTTTTCTAGATACAAGTGAAAATGGTGCCAGGAGGAATGTGATCATTCTCAGCAAGCCCTTCCACACCAAAAATGACAAAATAGGTCATTTTCCAAATGTCCCACGGGACTGTTCCAAAAGCAGCTCTGAACTGCTATAAAGCTGGACCTATGGTGTGATTACGTTTGGACTAAATGCACAGCTTTGAGTTTGGGAAAATCTTTCAAAAATGGTTAGACGTTGTAGGAAATACTCTATTTGCTTTCAGCATAAGACTGAGATGACAAGCTGGAAACCACTTTGATGCCTGTCTGTTAAATATAGAGTTGAGGTCAGAAGGCAATTAGCTTAGCTTAACATAAAGGGGGACACAGGGGAAAGCAGCTAGAGTGACTCCACTCAAAAGTACAAAAATCTACCCGCCCTGCCTTCGATGATTAAAATGTTTGATCCACACGCAAAAATAAATGAAAATGGACATTTTCTGGTTTTAAGTGCTGTAGCCCAGGGCCTCAGCTCACTATTCCCTCACAAACAGCTAATTGACTCTTACAGTACCACCACACTTTCAGCTCAGACAGGAGAGGTGCGGTTTGGATCTCTCACGGTAGAAAAACTGTCATCTTCTGTGTTACAGTCACATCATTAGCTATCGGCCCTAACTCCATAACTGTAACTTTTGGTGGTGCCATTTCCACTTTTGCGTTTGATGGCTGTCGTGCATTTTAACAGCATCATGTATGGTGTATGGCAGTTTTTGTACTTCTTTAAGTATTTTTGAAGCCACTTTGAAGGCTTGGGCTGCCAAAACAATCCCTACTGGTATCTTGATTTGCAGGCAGCACAGGATTTTGTGCAGTATTTTGCAAAAGGCTTCTCTAACATTAGTAAACGACATCATAAAATGTGTACAAAATGGCTCTTATACATTCAGTATGTTTACAGGTACACGAGAAGCCAGGTTAGTCTGTGGTGGTTCAGTGAGAGCAAAGGTTTTACTAAGAGCACAAAGGTGAATTAATTTTTACACTCAAATGTTTCACTGTGTGTGATACTATCATAAACATTTAACTGATCTTCAGTAAATACTGACATCCCTATCATATATTAAATTCGACTAACATCAGTATTATAAACTGTGTTTTTACTGACCACAGTCTATTGCCTTATTTATATTTACTAAAGTTAATTGACAAGTAGGGCTGCACAGTGCCGTACTGGTTAGCACTTTCGCCTTGCAGCAAGAAGATCCCCGGTTCAAATCCCGGCCTGAGCCTGGGATCTTTCTGCATGGAGTTTGCACGTTCTCCCTGTATATGCATGGGTTTTCTCCGGATACTCCGGCTTCCTCCCACAGTCCAAAAATATGCTGAGGTTAATTGATAACTCTTAATTGTCCATAGGTGTGAATGTGAGAGTAATTGTTCATCTGTATATGTAGCCCTGCGACAGACTGGCAACCTGTCCAGGGTGTCCCCTGCCTTCGCCCGAGTCAGCTGAGATAGGCTTCAGCACCCCCTGCGACCCTAGTGAGTATAAAGCAGTGTATAGAGAATGGATGGATGGATGAATATACACTGCCGTTCAAAAGTTTGGAGTCACCAAGGTAATTTCATGTTTTCCATGAAAACTCACACTTTTATTCATGTGCTAATGTAGCTGCACAAGGCTTTTCTAATCATCAATTAGCCCCTCAACACCATTAGCTAACACAATGTTTGCCTGGGGACCAGACAGCCTTTATATTGTGTATTACAAATACACATAAAGTCAGTCTGGAACTGCTCCATTGAACCAAATCTAGCCCAGAGGCGGGACTACCGATCACAGCTTCAATTGGAGAGAGCCAATCAGCGTAACACATGTGTGACGCAATCACTAAATGACCTAACAATTGCCTTTCCGCCATGATGTTTTGTAGTTTTAACAGCTTCCTTCGCCGTACAGGGGTCCTGAGGAAAATCTAAGCTCTCCCTTTCAACAGTGGAGGGCAGCATTACGCATTCTATCGTACAGCCTACCGGAATTAAAAATACATCCTTTTTAAAAAGAAAAGCTTTAAGAGCTGCTTCTTGTTGAGGTTTTAAGGACAAATTCAGCCCGTGCAAAACAGAGAAAAGCGCACGAGAGAAACCTCGCTCTGTTGCGGTCGTCAACTCGGCCCTGAAGATGACGCATCGTTAACTCCCGCCTCTGGTGCTCTGATTGGTTCGGTCTGATCTGCTCGGAGCTTGAAAACCTGTCAAAATGTGTCAATGGAGGAGGGCTAGACCGTATTCCCGTATATCCCTTATAACGGGAATACAGTCTAGCTAAGCTAGGCTAACACAATGTAGCATTAGAACACAGGAGTGATGGTTGATGGAAATGTTCCTCTGTACTCCTATGTAGATATTCCATTAAAAATTGGGCGTTACCAGCTAGATTAGTCATTTACCACATTAACAATGGCTAGATTGTATTTCTGATTCATTTAATGTTGTCTTAATTGAAAAAGAAAGCCTTTCATTCAAAAATAAGAACACTTCTATGTGACCCCAAACTTTTGACCGGTCGTGCATATTTTTAAAAAAGGATTAATCCTGAGGAAAGTCTTTTTGTTTACAAAGATTTCACTGTCAGAATTGTGAATCTGTACACTACAGCTCACTTGTTTGCTGTGCAGAAAACTATTTAGGTTCATAAAGCTTCATACGAGCAAAATGTAAATCAATGAAGCTGCCTCTACTGAGCTACCAGCGTTTATTGCGCTCAGCAGCTCTCTCAGTTTGCAGATCGTAAGGATCCTCCTGCTGTGTTATATTAAACTGTTTAATAAAGTCAAAGAGAAGGAGACATTCTGCATTTGTTTGTTCAGTTCAAGACAGAATCTAAAAGCAGATTTTCAGCATTGTGGAAGCTCTTATATTGAAGCAGATGAGCTGACAGGCCACAATTTGGCAATCAGGAGGTGGATTTTAGCTTTGGTGGGCTCCAGCCCAACTAAACCCCATGCAGTAATGTTTCTTACCTCCTATTTAGGGATTTCAGAAGACCTTTTGTTACAACATGTTGGCTACTTCAACTGACTTTCTTTCCCTTTTCTCTGAGTTTGATTGATTGACTGTGAGGGGCTGGACAGTTGTCCAGTAATTCTAACTTAACCTATGAGTTAAAATGTGCACAGCCCTGTCTTTGCATACTGACCTCTTGCTCTGGAGTAGTTTTTTTTTTTTAATTTTAAGTTTCCAGGAGGTTAAATAACACCCGTGTTTCTAAGGAATTGAAGGGCTCTTTCAGCTCTTTGTTGTCTGTCTTTCCAGCATGGTCTAAACCTCTGAAAAGATGAGGGAAGTCAGTCAGCAGCTGTATCAAAAAGTGGTGTGAGTTCTCTCTGACATATTTTCATTTGGAAGAATTACATTATAAGGTAGACCTCTGACAAATTCCTGTATTTGAGGAAAGTACTACCTGTGCAGGGACTTTCTGGTGGTTAAACAATCTCTGTAGAAGCATATTTAGACCCTGGTTCGGCCAGTTGAATCTCAGGTGCAGTTTCTCTCAGGCTATAAGGTTCTTAGCCCACAGGAAAAATTTCTTGGCAGTGCAATGCATCTGTCGCTACATTTCCTGTCTGATGTCTTTATTGTGTCCATCTAAAAAGCCTTCTACATGACTAAGAGATGGGCGTAGAAATCGTATCTGGGAAATTATCATTTCTTTAATCATGAATTTGATGACTGTATGTGCTTTTCGGGAATAGACTGCGTTGTGTTTCATCATATTTGCAAATGTCAAACTGCTGTTTGCAACATAAGATCCTGTCCTGTTGCACATTTTGACATCTTTCACTTCTTTAAATGTTGTGTCTTTTGAGTAGTGAAACATTTTGAAAACTGTTTTCTTCCACACCCACACAATGCCTCGTCACTGCATAAAAAATTATTATATTGCTTTGATATCGTTGTTGAAGGTAATGCTCACTTCACTGTCATGTGCCTCCACTCTGCAGTTAAAGAACTTCTTATGAAAATAAAGGGAAAATGGTCATCTTAAGCACTAACAGAGCTACTTATTATTGGAGACATGGTGTGCCAAAGGTTTGTTTTCATGTTGATGACAATGCATTAATAAATAAGCTGCTCTGTGTAAATGACATTCTACTTGCAACAGGGTCTAGTCATTTCTCTCTACGACAGCCTGGTTGGACTATCTTTCAGATGCACATAGGAACAGCTATGGACATTATGGACAATGATACTTTAGGACTTTCTAAAGTTTCAATTGGAGGATGTGTTCCATACAAATGCAGCAGATAAACATGTAGTCTTTATAAATTGTGGCTCACAGAAAATAGGAGTTTCACAGACTTCACTACATAGCATCTTGTATACCTTTCCCCGGTTGTTGAAGGTTACAAATTATGTCCTCAAATAATACTAGTAAGAATAATGTTGAAGGTGTTCCTCAAGGTTTAATTTTAGATTCACTGCTTTTACAAATTAAAATCATTTTGATGATACTATCTTCATTGCCACCAGCAGTGCAACCCAAGGCTCGTCCTGAATTGCTGTCAATGACCTGCAAAAACTCTGTTGAATTTGAAGCTTGTTTTAAACTCGTGAAAAACTAAGAACTAAGAGTGTGAACCACTGGCGTTCTGAATTTGATGCATACTTCCAATAGTGATCTAATCAATACAGCCCAGCATATTTAGGGATTTTACTGACACAACAAACAGTGCAACAAAACTCACTCTCAAAAATTAAAGATTCAAATCGTAGCACCTGCTTCTCCTGTGAGAGCAGAAAAAACAGTCCACCATACAGTCCACTCTGGATATTGGAGAGATCCTGTATGGTCATGCTTCTCAGACCACCCTTGAAACCCCTAATGCTGTCCTCTACGGTGGCCAATTATCACATTCCTTATTGAAAAAGTTGGCTGGACATCACCGGCAACTAGAAGGCATCAATGTACTTGTATCTTCAACAAGGTCTTGCTATCCATCTGACGAGATATTTAACATCTTAACCTGAATTCAGAGCTCCTAATCCTTAAACCACATCCCAAGCAAGACTGACTTTAAATGTTCCTCTAACAAAGACTACAGAAGATTTGCTTCAGATACGCTACTGAAAATTCATCACAGTTTGAATTTAGAGACATTTATTCAACTGTGAGCATTTAAATTTGAAAGCAGTAAGCAGATAGCACTAAGGAGGCAAATGAGAACATTTTAAGTCAACTGAGCCTTTACAAGAGTTTACATCATGGCAGAATGAGGCATGCAACCACAAGAGAGTTCAGACTGAAGAAAATAAAAGTTAATTGACCATAAATATGAGAATTATGTAACAGTATCATATAAAAAAAAGGCTTGAGATGGAGATTTCTCAGGGTGTCTCTCTATGAAAAGGAAGTCATATAAGAGAAAAACCATTATTACATCACTTTCCTGTTGCAGCTTTGTGTTCAGTTATACTGTGTTCTTCCCAGTCGTTTGTATTAGCTCCAACCTTCTCATGTTTATCTGCAGCTTCAGAGTGTCCCGAGATAACAAGCAAAGAGTTAACAGGATCAGACCTGATCCTGGCAGGCAGGACTTGTAAAGGTTGCCTGATGGGGGTCGGAGGGGGTGGGGAAAGGGGATGAAGTTGGCCAAATGGAACTGCTGGAGCACAGCACAGAGACCTAGGAATCTGAGAGCAAGGTCCCTTCCCCCCATGCAAACACAGACATCGGTGGAGAAACAGCACCTCGAGCACAAATGCATGAAAGACGTGGTTGCACACACTCAAACACAGACTAATAAAACAACATATGCTCCTGTTTCTACTACCTGGAGCAGCAGGTGGGACGCCCCTCCCTAATCGCTGTAGTACAAGAGAAAAAAAGGAAAGAAAAGGCCCCTGCTATTGTTAGAGACACAACACAGAAGTGAACACTTTAGTTCAACAGATATAACACTAATATTGCCAGTTTTTTTATGGCCTTTTCTTGGCTTTACAAAGTGAGAGAGAGACAGGAAATGGGGGAAGACATTCAGCAAAGGGCCACAAGCAGGAATCGAACCTGGGCCGCTGCGTCGGAGACCAGCCCCTATACATGGTTCAACTGCTTAACCCATTGAGCTAAACAGGCACCCCAATATTGCCAGTTTTGCCCACTGTGGTGTTTAGTTTTAAATCATATCTTGCTGTAGAAGAAGCCTCAAATCTGACCAACTTTAAAATATGTTTCATTCTTTTCAGACGCTTTCCGAAGTGCAGAAATACAAAATCACAGACAAAAAGAAAAACGTTTGAAAATGCTAATTCAAAAATACTTTCAACAAGTTGCAAAGATACACTACCGTTCAAAAGTTTGGGGTCACCCAGGCAATTTCATTTTCTCCATGACATCTCACACTTTTATTAACGTGCTAACATAATAGCACAAAGGTCTTCTAATCATCAGTTAGCCTTTCAACACCATTAGCTAACACAATGTAGCATTAGAACACAGGAGTGATGGTTGCTGGAAATGTTCCTCTGTACCCCTATGTAGATATTCCATTAAAAATCAGCTGTTTCCAGCTAGAATAGTCGTTTGCCATATTAACTATGTCTACACTGTATTTGTGATCCATTTAATGCCATCTTCATTGAAAAAAAATGCATTTTTTTTCTAAAAGAAATGGACGTTTCTAAGTGACCCCAAACTTTTTACCAGTAATGTATATGGAGGGATTGCTCTGAAGATAACAAGCACGAGCCCACGAGGATGAACCCAATTGACTTTGATTGTGTCCTGGCTTTCCCTACTACCAGCATTACGCTGATATATTTGGGCAGAGTAAATCTTTATCTGAGTCTTTAATGATCTTCTTACTTTTATAATAGCACCAGCACCACATTAAAATTTCCATTCTTCCAATATTTCATGGTCAAAGACCTGCAAAGCATCAACATTATGCTGTGCCGAATACTGATTAGCACTATTAACCCATTAAAATAAGAATCTAAAATAATAAACATGTTGATTCAAAGCACTGCAGTGCCCAGGTACAGTCTCAAAAAAATGATGGTCTGGGAGATTTTGTGCTGTGTGTCCATTCACTGGCCATGTAGTCATAAAGTGTTTGAAAACATTCATGAAAATGTCCAAAAATTTTCCCATAAAGTTATGCTCAATTGAAGTGGTTTTTGAAATGGAAACAACACTTTTGATCAGCCGTTTCTGTTTCCTTTTGTTGTCTTGTTTCCAAAGAGTATAACATCAGCAAATACCAGCTGACATGGAAGAATTACAACTCTCTTGAGCTCTATCCTTTCTCTGATAGTCAAAGCTTTGTTGGCTTATACTTCTTCAAGGAGTTTTAGCAGTTGACAAACAATTGTATTTTTTGCTTCTGGTCTTGCAAACTCAGTCATGTGCAACATATTGACTGTTAAAAAAGTGTAAAACCACTTTAAGAAACCGCACAACTTTTTTTTAGAAAAATTGGGAAACTTTTTTCATATTTTGTCATTTTTGACTTTATCTAATCAGATACTTCAAAAGTGCTTCAAGCACATCATAGAAACAGGCTAGTCAGTTGGCAAGTCAGTTTGGTGACTATGCAGGGATGAGAATTTTCCACGGATCCGCGGAATTCCGCGATTTTATCATTGCCAGGGTCATTCTTGTGAATCGTCTAAATTCGAGGAGAAAATTTTTTTGGGGGGTGAGGTATGTTTATGGTCGGCGAGTCGTAATATCGAACGGCTGCTAATATCCACCGCGCTGAATGCTAGCTGCCACTCAGTGAGAGCAGTCATGTACAGTACTGTAATCGAATCACCATGAAGTGTAGAGTCCAGGGATGGGGATTTTCCGCGGATCCGCTGATTTCCGCCGATTTCATTTCAAGTTTGAACACTTTATTGTCGCTGATACTCCCGCGAGATGGTAACGACGTTAACGATAGCTTGTTAACGATGATTGTAAACGGCCCAGCGATTGGAAGTCGCTGCCCCGCCGCCGCACACATACCCCCCCAACAACTTTCCGCTGGAATCAGAACTTGCTGATCCCATCCCTGACTATGACTCTTCTGTTACTGTTACTCTGGTGAGGAGTTATGTGACGATTGGCGTACGTTTGTCTGTCTGTTTGTCTGTTAGCAACATTACTCAAAAACAGAATAACAGATTTGGATGAAATTTTCAGGGAAGGTCAGAAATGACACAAGGTCCAAGTGATTAGATTTTGGCAGTGATGTGGCTTATAGTCCAGATCCAAGGAGTTGATAAAGATTTCAGTATCAATGAAAGATAGTGCCATGGCATCACTGTAACTATAACAACAAGTGAACACTACATCAGGTGCCTGTTGACGATTACATGATTGAGATCCTACTAAAAACTGACCGCTGCAGACTTATCAAGACTTATCCGTCAGAAATCATACAAGGAACAGTTGATGGAATTGCATAACATGCCTGCGCTCAGCGCAAGGTCATTTTGTTTGTGGGTACATCTATATTAAATGGCGACATTCCATTTTGCTGTGATTTCTGCCACAAATGTTTTCAAAATTTCAGCCATCGGAAATGATACAACTGAGCAGCCTTGGCGGAGTACTGCGCTCTCTGAGTCTGACATCTTCAGTGAAAGTACCTTGAAGTGTGTTTTTCCTTCGTATTTATCCTGATTGTAATACTTTTGAAGCAAAACCTGGTTTTAAACTCTTCTGCATAGCACTGTTGTTCTTTAATGCTTTAGAAAACCTTTCCTTGGCAAAGGAAGGTCATTTTACAATAGTGTCTCGTAAATTTTGATAGAGATGGCTGTTGAAACTTGTTACCACAGTTTTGTTGTCTGTACCTTCAAAACATGTCTTGGCTTCAAGCACTCAGCACACATTTTCAGATACAGAATTTTTCGACAAACATGCACAAAAAAGGTAATGAATAAATGAAATCCTCTCTATAGCCTGTGTAACAACAGCTGTATTTGGTCTTCACTGACATGAAAGTTGGCATGTGAATTACTATGATATCATTCATGTATATATTTTCTTTCTCCATTGCATTGTTGCAACTACAAGGGAAAATTTGGCTTATCCTGTGTGTTTAAGACATCATATCTCGTTTGTTGCAGCACGATTGAAATCAACCCACCTCCACCCTGCTCTAGAGCCAGCTCACACCAGTCAGTCCTTTTGTTTAGGCCTGCCTCCCTGTGTGGATAGAGTCAAGCCCCCTCAGCAGGAACTTGGTATGTATTCCTGTTGACATGCACACACACCCTCTGCTGCAGAGGAATGTGTCCTATTTTTGGGCCCCGAAAGTCAGCCAGACTTCCAGCCTCTTTCTAATGCTTCATTCACTTGACCATTGTGTTTTGTTTCTTTGGGAAGATGCTGTGTGTTTTGATGAGCAGCCACAGCCTCCTCTATCTATTTTGAACTGTTGTTGTCAGCAGTGAAAAGTACATAGCTTTGGTCAGGCTTATGTTGTTTATTCTGACAAATACAGCTGCATTTGTGGATTTTCAGGGTTCAGATTTGCAGTGATGGAATGAAGTACCATTAGTCAAGTACTGTACGACTTTAAGGCACTTGAAGATTTCCTTTTCATTTCAGATGTTCTTCTACATTCCACAGGGAATTATTGTCGTTCATGCTTCAGAAGATTTTTAACAGTTATAGTAACTTTTGTTTTTAGACTGACATTTTATGCACAAAACATATGAAGATTTCATATAGCGTAAAGAATTAACTTCGTTGGATAAAGTTACACTACTGAAAAGTTTGCGGTCACTCAGAAATGCCCATATTTTAGAACATTTAACATTAAATGAATCAGAAATACAGTCTAGACATTGTTAGCGTGGTAAATGACTATTCTAGCTTGACACAGCTGATTTTTAATGGAATATCTACATGGGAGTACAGAGGAACATTTCCAGCGACCATCACTCCTGTGTTCTAATGCTACATTGTGCTAGCTAATCATGTTGAAATGCTAATTGATGATTAGAAATGCCTTGTGCAATTATGTTAGCACATGAATCAAAGTGTGAGTTTTCATGGAAAACATGAAATTGTCTGTGTGACCCCCAAACGTTTGAACAGTAGTGTATATGTCAAAACTAATACCACTCTTTTCCTCCAGGAAGAAAAATACTGCCATTAAAATGGTTAATTCACCAAGAAGAAAAAAATAGTTTTAATAATTTGCAGGGCTGCCTTACTGAAAACTTGAATTTTCAGTGTTGCAGGTTACTGCCTGGAGGTTGTTGTTGTTTACCATAGTGAAGGGGATTTTGAAAACAGTAAACATAGATAAGTCAAGTGCAGGAGAGGTCAATGGCCAATCTGGTGAGTCAGACTAGGGTATCAAAGGTTCGGACTGCTGTAAAACAGTGAAAAACACCAATCACATAAGAACTGCTTCTGTGTTATTTCGTCAGTTATGTTAATATTAACAGTAAAAGGCCAAAAAGTGTACTTTTCATGCTTTGTAAGTACATGTTGCAATTTAAAATGTACACTCACTACATTCACATCAGATCATTTCCACAGGCCCACAGCTAGTTATCCATATCTTAGCTTGCCAAGTTTGTTCACTGAGTTGTTGGCGTCATATACACTGCCCATCCAAACAGAAAAGTTGCAGACTTTAATAGTTTCTTGGACCACCTTTAGCTCTGAGAATGACACAGGTTCACCGTGGCATCACTTCGATAGGCTTCTGCAATGTCACAGCATTTATTTCTGTCCAGAGTTGTATCAATTTTCTGCCAAGATCTTATATTGATGATGGGAGAGTCGGACCTCTGCACAAAGTCTTCTCCAATACATCCCAAAGATTCTCAGTGGGGCTGAGGTCTGGATTAAAATGATGTCTCATACTCCCTGAAACACTCATTCACAATGTAAGCCCCATGAATCCTGGCATCGTCCTCTTGGAACATGCACGTGCCATCAGGGAAGAAAAATACAACTGATGGAAAGACCTGGTCAATCAGTATATCCACGGAGTCAACTGATTCTTTGGGAACATAACGTTGCTGAATCTGACCAACCCCAGATCATAACCGTAACCCCCACAGGCTGGTAGGCACTAGGCATGATGAGTGCATCACTTCATCCACCTCTCTTCTAACCTTTATGCACCCATCACTTTGAAACAGGTTAAATCTGGACTCATCACATTACATGACCTTCTTTCATTGCTCCACAGTCCAATCTTTATGCTACCTAGCAAATTGAAGCCTTTTTTTCTGATTAGCCTCGCTGATCAGTGGTTTTCTTAGAGCTGCCCAGCTGTTGAGTCCCAGTTCTTTGAGTTTCTTTGGATTGTGCATGTGAAAATGCTCTTACTTTCACTATTAAACATATGAATTCTACTGTTGATTTCCTACAATCATCTAAGAATTTGTTCTGACCACATTTGTTCCTCGAAGATGATGGTTCAGCAGCATCCCTTAGGTTTTAATAATGTGTTTGATGGTTCTTAACTGGACTTTAGTAGTTTCAGAAATCTCCTTCGTTGTTTTTTTTGGCTTGATACAGGCCATTAATTTGACCCTTCAGAAACAGAATAACATCTTCTCCACGACCACAGGATATGTGTTACGGCATGGTTGTTTAACAAATGAGAAGCTCCTCACTGCATCAGCTAGGATTAAATAAGTTGTTGCCAGCTGAAACATATTGATCACTGCAGTAATGATCCAATGGAAGGCCCTTACCTGTTTGCTTAGTTAAATCCAAGTGGCGACTTTCTTTTTTGGCAAGTCAGTGTTCTGATTGGATTCTGGCTTAAATAAGAGCAGATGTATTTGAGAAACTGACATTTTGAATAAATAAAAATCTGACTACTAATGTTGGGTTTTGTAGCTTTCAAAGCTGGCTGTAAATGGATGTATGACGAAGAACTGGATAGAGATTATAATATGGAGCCTCCCCCATTCGAATGAATGTTGCTCAGTGACACGTACCACAAAGAAGTTTACCACTGACTATGTTTATTAAAAGTGCAGCTTTGACTTCGGTAGTGTCTACAGATACGGACCCTTACCCGTAGCCTGTGGCCTACGGATACGGCACTTTCCATTTACCAGACAGATACGGACCCGTTCGCGAGTCAAGAAGCTGCTAACCACTGCAAACTGTTGAAATGTAAGCAAAGGTTAAGGTTGGGGTTAGTGTTAGGGTCAGGTTTAGGGTCCGTACCTGTAGTGCCGATACTACGGGTCCGTACCGCTAGCGTCTACTGGGAGTCACGTGACCAGATCTCGCGTATCTGATTGTCAAATGGAAAGTGCCGTATCTGTAGTCCACAGGCTACGGGTACGGGTCCGTACCTCTAGCAACAACCTCTGACTTAAGTAACTGATCTGAAGAGGTGTCTTTCACTGCTGCAGGTTTCAGATTAAGGTTAATATAAAGAAAACACAGTGCCTGGCTTTTGCATAACGATTCAGGGATATGATGGAATACCAAAGGACAACGCATCGCTCAATCACTCATCTCTGTGCTGCTTTGTTGAATACTGTCAAGTGCTGTTAGACATGGCTGTGTGTAATAATGTGACAACCCTTCAGACTGCTCTGCTTATTTGACCATGTCTGCTTCTCTGAGAACGACTTGCTGGTCAGAGTGAGACAGGAAATGTGTTCTGACAGTTACCCAATGAAACAGCTACTCTTTGGTATTGATCATTGCTCATGTAGCCTGAGTCCTATCTATACCATGACTCAGTGATCCAACATACTAATCTTTTGCAGACTTGAGTCAGCCTGTGGTATCGGGAGAGTATTATTTTGTCTTTGGATGATGGACGACATTATGTAATAACCACAGATTCTATGCAAAGGTAGAAGGCTGGATTGCATTTAATTTGCTTACGTGCAACTGCTAGAACAAAGACAACAGCACCAGGGATCCACTTTCTCTCGGCCTTTATGACCCTCTTTCTTCCCATCAGTCCTGCTCGTCCCCTCCACCTCACCCACCACCCCAAGCTGTACATGCGGGTTTCATATTACTCGTTGCTTCTTGTTCGCTGTTCTTCCCGGCTCCAAGCCCCCCCATCACCCAGGTCCATTCACACTGACTGTCTGTCCTTTTCATGCTTATTCCAGTCAGGGCTTTATGTATTTTCACAACATGATTAATGCAGCTTTTGCAAAAGGTAACTTTGGTCAGCAGTAGCACGGAGCCACACACGAGGTAATCACAACAGACCACGGCTCCAGCTGCAGCTCTGCAACTTGCCCTCATCCAGAGAGAGGGAGGGGGAGAGAGCACCGCCAAACAGATTCGTAAAAAGGTCACTGGAATAAATTGCCTCTTAGGTAAAGTAAAATGTGTTTCTGCCCTACGGCGAGGAAAACTGCCGCTGAATTCATTGAGCCGTATATGTGCCATATTCATTAGACAGTCTGTTTATGACATTTATGATAAATAAGAAGATCGTGGCTGTTTTCACATTTGTTTATGCGACAGGAGCTGCTTAAATAGATCTGCAGAGACATGTTTATTATTTCATTCTTTAGGCATCACAGCAGTGGAAGAGGAATTGTACGGTGCTAATTAGCTTGTGTGTTGACTTGGGTTCAGCTGAAATGTCTTGCGCTCATTTAATATATTGAATATGGGTAACTTGGAATAAGGGCGGCTATAAACCTTACTGTGGGTTTGGGATTGTTTTTAATTATGTGGGGGGAAAATAACACCCACATATTGTCATTATATGATTTTAAATTATATTGTGTGCACTGCAGTGGATCATAACTTACAATGAATTTGGTCATATTGAAAAAACAAATGTCTCCAGTGAGTGTAGATATTTAGAATTTTCAGATAAATCTGATTTTCATGGATGTAACTACAATTTGGATGCAAATGTGAACACATTTTACATACAAAATGGGAGAATTATGGTGATGCTAATATGATGTGAATGGGACATTACCCCAAGAAGGTAGAACAAAAAAGAGAAATGGGCCATTCGCACATTGCTCATGCACTTAAAAGCTGGAGTGGCAACAGGTAGCTCCTTATTGTGAATGGGACTTGGTGCTGCAGTCTGCCACAGTGATTTAAAGGTGCCCTGCAAGGTTTAACGTTATGCAAATGTATCGAATGACAACCAGGCAAGAGCCACTCATAATCAGAGAATGCTTTTAGAGCCATAATTACTGGACCACTGCATTTTACCACATGGTTGCCATTGTTTCAGCAGTTTCATCAGTGCATATCATGCGAAAAAAAACCCCCGCAGGAAACAAAGGTATTCTACATTCAACAATCAGCAAACTTTGTAACAGCAAATTAAAAACATAGTACATCAGAAAACATCTAGTGTAGTCAAAGCACAGTGTGGAAATTGGAAATATGGAAATGTGCACACACACTGACAAATTTATGAGGGGTCAGCAACTGCATTTTATCAGTAGCTGTGTTTCCATATAACTGTCAGATAAATGTTAGGTGAACTTTTGAAATGGTGCAAAAATAAAGAAAGGAATAAAGCTTGTGTCTATTAGTTAATAGAAATCATCTATTATTATTATTATTATATATATTCGGATACCAAAATTAATATCCGGATACCGCCGTCACGAACGAATATTCCCTGCTAACTTTATATTACATCATCTGGGTTATGTTGTTGCAAATCTTAATTTCCATAGAAATCACCAGGATATTACCAGGATTTCTTTTGGGGTAAAGTTAGGTTTTTCCCATGTTGCAGTTCTGTCAGGGTGAAGTTTCATATGGAGGGAATTAAGATGTGTCATCATGTTTTGGCTTTGGCTGCTACTGGGCTTGTGCAACATTGTTTCCTAAGAATAACATTTATATACAACAGAGCGGTTTTGCCTGATCATTTCTGAAGGGTCTGTAGTTTCTGCCTGGATTGTGTTTATTGGGAGTTGTTTCTTCCAGTCCACATGACTGTTCATGTTATACTAATTGATAAATAAGTACAGTCACATTGCATTTCTACTTTATACACTGGGGTTATTGTGACAAACCTGCCCAAATAATTATTTTTCGATTAACAGTGGATCAAATTACTATGTATCCATCATTTATTCCTTAAGTTCAAGTTACTGACTTTACTAGCATGTAATGTACATGTACATGAAGTTATCAAAATTGTGGCCAATTTCCTGTTAAATCACAAATTAGCTTTTTAACTTCAAGACTTCTGGTTAGTTATCGGGTGCCTAAGGAAAACTTGCCATGTGCAGTGGCCAATAGGGGCAGTTTGTTTTGTTTGTTTTGTTTTTGAAAGTTTGTTTTTGAACATTTCAACATAAAAAGAAAACAGGAACAAAAGACAATGAATAAGTTGCTCAAAAAGGAGTGGGAAGAAGTCAGAGTTTATCTAATCCCACCCCTTCTCCTGACATAATGATCACAAATCTATTCATTCTGCTTCTCCAAAATTCTACCATTTACAAGCAATAATAATAACATCAGCTATAATAAAAATAACAACAATAATAGTGTACATGATTTACAATAAATAAACACCAATATGTCCGTTTGCATTCATACAAAAGGACCTAACAACAGTAAAACACAACAGAAAGAAAAGACTGAACTAATATGCATAAATAAATACATTTTTAAAGAAATCAATAATTATAAACAGTAACCTCTGCACACCCAGTGATTGTCACACCCCCACATCACACCTGTATTCTGTGAAAACATTATCTTTGTATTTAGTTTTAAACTGTTGTATGTTTGGACATGAGTTTATCTCCTTACCCAAACAGTTCCAGAGTTTTACCCCGCAGAATGAAACACAGAATCTTTTCTGTTTGTATGGATTTTGTTTATTTTGAAGTTGTATTCTCCTCTTAAATGATATCCCCCTTCTCGATCCTGAAACAATCTCTGTTAATTTTGTGGCAAAGCATTTCTATGAAGGTATCCAGCTTATTGCTGAAGAGTTTTTTCTAGTATTTTGGAGAATATGGTCGTCATAGCTAAAGCTACAGCCACATTCTTTGCCATGTTACAAATAAATGATAATCCAATGACAAAATCCGTCCATCTATCAAATATCTGCTTTGTCCTAAAGAAATTCCGAATCATTTGAAACATTTATGGACTGTGCGGCTTAAGCCCTATAGTTCAAATATGCTACATGGGGTTCCTCAGGGTTCTACACTAACCTAGTGTTATTTTGGAATTTATATATTACCTCTACATTATGCAGATGATATTTATATGATTTTAGCTGAGACCCAAATTGAACGATTCCAATGATATTCCTTCCTTTGACATTGCTTCAAGGCATCTGAAAATGAAGGGTTTTTACAGTGGCGGTATCTTTGTATTTTGTATGAAAGCAACCATGGCATTACTAGTTAAAAAGACTTGGTTGTTCAGTTCTGTTTGCATTAGTTTAGAAAATCTGCCAATATTAGAAGAAGCTGTTAATATCCACGGTAAACCTTGATACCTCACTGCACATCATATCCATCCTAGAATTTCTGCACTACGGTCTAAATAGGCTTAAGATTGATTTTAAAGTATTTTTTATCATATAATAATAACACAGACCCTTTAACGCTTCATGTACCAGCCCATCCCTCGGGTGAAACCTTGTGGGCAAACACTAAGACTGTTGGAAATGATGACACAGCCCACGTTCACTTCATGATTGGGTCATATCAGTTGGTAAATGTTGATCTCTAATTCGTCATGCCTCTTTCATCGTAATCTTTCCCAGAAGTCACCAAAGACATCCGCTTGTGTTCCTTAGTGTTTGCAGTTGATCCACCTTGTTGCCTTTCCAAGCAAAGAAATATCTGGTCTCTAAATAGTGTTATACTTTCTGTCCATATGTATACGAGGATTCACATAAGTGTCCTCATGGATCTCTCCACTACAGTCGTGTGCATGCACAGAATATGTAGATACGACACACTGTGCATTCATGGGACAGAGTCCTCCAAGAGGATTCCTGTGGACTAGAATAGTAGTATAATAGCAACAACTACATACCATGTGGTGTCGGCAGCTGTCCAAGTTTGTGTCCACAAGGCATAACTTGCCATTGCTGTTTTAGTTCTGCATAATGTTTTACAACTAAGCAACTCACCCTCTGCACACACACACGTGCCCAGTGTAGTGAATAGTCACGTGATATGTTTTCAGGTGTTGGCAGGGACAGAGATCATTTCTGACACATTGCTAAAACATTGATCCGGGCAGAGGTTGTTTTGGTTACAAATCTGAGAATGACAACATGTTTGTGTGGATGTAGTGTGTCTCATTTTTGCAGACATTAATGTAAACTTAGTGTTTTATTTTGTTTCGCTGTGGTCTTGTTTCTATTCTTTCATTCTTAGACCTTTCTTTGTTGGCAATTACTAGTCTGGTTTACTCTCTGTAAAGCTCTTCATACACTCTGTTTAAGAATAGCGCACTATAATTAAAGTTTATTATTATTATTATTTCACCGTGATAGACTTTGCTGTATACAGGTGTCCCTAAAGTTTAGACACACAGGAAATCTCATTAGCTATACTTCTTTGCCTCCACAGGTTAAATATGGCTTTGTCGAAAGAAGAAGGAGTTGAACTGGTGCTTCTCAGTGGACATATCAAATTATAGCAGATGAATTTAATACGCATCATCCAAGGAGCAGTCCATTTGGCTTTTCCATGGTGGCGAAGGTGGTTCAAAAGTTTAAAGAAACGGGCAGTGTCATGGACAAACCCCGTTCTGGTTGACCAAACGTATCTGCCGAAACTAAAGAATTGTTCATGGTTAAAATTCACGCAAGCCCCAAAAATCACTTCCCTAACCCTAGCCCTATCTTTAGATATGTCCATCCTCCACCTCCACTGAGAAGTACCAGTTCAACTCTCTCTTCTTTCAACAAAGCCATATTTAAACTATAGAGGCTAAAAATATATAGTACTGATACTTCTTAGTGGACGTGAAGGATGGACATGTCAAAATATAGGGTTAGGGTTTGAATGTATCACTAAAGCATATCATGGCAGAATTTGACCAATTCTTTAGTTTCCAGACTTTAGGGACACCCTGTAGATCTATTGCTGGGCAATTGTGTAGAAACATCTCGAACAAATGAATTTTCTCAGCAGCTTGAAGTGCCTGTGCTTTGCCTTCAGCCTGAAAAACCCTTCCCGCTGCTCTTTAAACAGAAAGCTTTGAGTTAAAGAGAGCGAGGATCATGACTAATAATAGTGTGAGGGTAATGAAGGCAGGACGCTGCGCGGCTGAGCGGGTCTCTGCTGCTCCGCTGGATCACTGGAGGTAGTTAGTGAATGTTTCTTTGCACAGTGATTAAGGGGGAGGACCAATGGCAACAAAGGAGACGGAGAGGACGGTGGCTCCTCCTCTCCCTATCTCTCTCTCTCTGTGTGTGCGTGTGCTTTATAGATGTATATAATCCCTGAGTTGACCCAGAAAACAAACTCCTCTGACTACCGAGACGCCGCAGAGTTTGAATCCGCCGCAGGGCTGCATGTAGCCGGAGCATCAGCTGGAGGAACGAGCCCGGCACCGATCCAACTTCTCCGAACGGATTCCACATTAATACATCGGGTAGGTGTCGTCTTCTGTTACTCTTAAAACAGGTAGAGAGGCAGCTCATCCCCCTTTGTCCCGGAGACTATTTTCTTATTTCTAATGAAATGATAAAGGCAGGCTGACTGGATGTGCTTACATGCGGCGGATTCACTCCTGGTCCACCTTGTCAGTGTGTTTATTTGCTATTTAATGAGGTTTGATGGCATCGAGTAGAATAAATAAACCGATGATAGAGGGGAAAAAAGAGCTTTCATGCTTGTGTACTAATAGCAGCAATTATGAGACAGTCCTTCCTCACACTGTCTATTTACAAAGTGTAATTTTGCCGAATGAGAGTCCAGATCTGCATTGAAGCTCCACAGACAGTCAGACAGACAGACAGACAGACAGACAGGCTGTAATTAGGTAACACGGGAGCACAGGATTGTGAGGATTTGGACTATTGAGGAACGTGTCCTGTTTTATCAGCACTAAAAGGGCTGAATGGCCACAAGCAGACAGGAGCAGCAGCACGGTTGGTTTTGTGCTGCTCAGGAGCCTGAAATTGTGTTTGTTTAGCCACAGTCGTTTCATGGCTCGCTCTGTTGTCCTGATCATTCCATTTAGAGGCGACAATCTCATCCAATTTAACAAGCCAATCACGCTACAAAAAAAAAAAAGACAGATTCGCCATGATCATGGTCAGTTTGGCACGGGGAGGTGATCTTGATGCGAGATCTTTTGTAGCGCCTGTGAAGGCAGAGGCAGTGTGTTGTGTGTTGATAATGGGGGGAAATAGGTGTGTGTGGTCTGGAGAAGCATTCCTCTGCGTCCTTTTGGCTGCAAGGGTACTGCTGCCCTCCCTCGTCAGAGAGATATCCAGTGGTAATTCACTGATGGGGTAATTTTGGTGTTTTTCCCCCCTCCCTCACAAATATTCTGTGACTGGAAGCATTCAAATTAGGAAACTGGAGGAAAAGAACAGGGCTTGTAACATACTGGAATGAACATGTTTTCAGTTTTGGTGTTTGTTTTTAAAGGGACGCTCATATTGCTTAGTATTGCAATTCAGTGAAATAAATTTAAGAATGGTCTTAAATGGCACCAAAGAGACTGAGATACGTTGAATTTTTGGCAAAAATACGAGTCCTACATTTCTCACAATACAACCGCACAGAGGTGCTTTTGTTGTGTGCAGCTGCCTGTTTTCTTGTGCTGCTGCCTTAATCAACAAATATACACAGAAGTATGTAGAAAAATGCAAATGATAGCTATCAAGAAATCAGTAATAATTGGTTTCTAAACAGGAATGTCATTTGAACAAAGTGTAGCAACTTTGTCTTAGCAACTTTGTGTTCAGTGCAACTCTGTATCAGTTAAGTATCTTTGTTTACACTACTGTTCAAATGTTTGGGGTCACTTAGAAATGTCCTTATTTTTGAAAGAAAAGCATTGTTTTTTTCCAATGAAGACAACATTAAATGAATCAGAAATACAGTCTAGACATTGTTAATGTGGTAAATGACTCTTCTAGCTGGAAACGGCCGATTTTTAATGGAATATCTACATAGAGGTACAGAAGAACATTTCCAGCAACCATCACTCCTGTGTTCTAATGCTACATTGTGTTAGCTAATGGTGTTGAAAGGCTAACTGGTGATTAGAAAACCTTCGTACAATGATGTTAGCACATGAATCAAAGTGTGAGTTTTCACAGAAGACATGAAATTGCCTTGGTGACCCCACACTTTTGAACGGTAGTGTAATTATTTTCAACAACAACAAACACTGGTTGATGTGAGACGTCCGTGTTATTTGATGCTTTTCCTCTGCATGTCAGTACATCGCAGATCATCGCAGTCGTAGTTATGACGTGGATGTTGATAACTCCAGTATGACTTAAACATTGATTCAGGAGCTTCCCATTACCTCATAAGGGTATTTAATGGTTTCTGCATGACTCATGCGCAGTCTTTTAATGTGTACAGTTGTAGTTATACATACAATAGGTAGCATCAGATGGTTGCATTGCCTCTCATATTGAACAGAGATAAAATACATGGGGGTGGTTGTAGCTTTGCCCTTTTTTGATAATATAGCAGGATTTTTTACACATCAGTTTGTCACACAGCGTCAGTGGGATTGCAGACACATTGGGCACAGCGTAGAATTTTTTGAAGAACTTCCTACTGCGTTGGGGCATTGTTGATGTAAAGCATGTGTAGACCAAAATACCTCTAAAACCTGGCAGCGACTGCTTGAGTTACAACACTGCCACACCTTTGTAATTTATCATTACAGTTAATGTCTGTTGACAAGAAGTGTTTGTTTTAAGCAACATTTGGTTTGTTGGCACTTGTGCAGTCGACACACTTGTAGTACTGATGGTCTCCAATTTTGGGCAGCACCTGGATGTCCATAGAATGGCCCACATAAGCTCTATCAGACTTGGGTGGAATGAAAGAAAATGCATATTGTGCAGACCCTTGTTGGTATGCTGAGAGCATGAACTGACCCATGCTGCTGCATCTCTCAAACCCAACACTTACAGATTGTAATGTGAACTTCTTGTCTGTTGTTTCATGTCCATGTTGAGATAACCCTGATGACATCACTGGAGTCTGGATGGATGATATACCAAATTGAATTTGTTAAAGTTTTTGTCTTTCCATCATGAATGATTCAAACATGTATGGAAAGGCTACTTCAGTAAAAACTGGATACTTAGCATTAGCCATCTTGGAGTTTCAAAAATGAACCTAGCGATAAATTTAGTGAATTAATGGACAAACGTCAGCGACTTTCCATTGAAGAAAGTCACCAATACTGACCGCTAAGCACCAGGTCTTGCTTCTCCATTATGGGCACACCTCTCTGTGTTTGCTGTTCTAGTGAATGGGAGATAATCGGCACATTTATTTCACCATACAGCCACTAACATAGATGTGAATGAGGTGCACATACACAGTGCTGCCAAGGAGCCACATGGAGTCTTTGCACTGTTAGAGGAAAAATAAGGCATTCACTCACTTCTAACTTTCTGCTTGAGAAATCATGTATTAAAACTTTGGAAGCTCCACCAAGCCTTAAAATGTCGAGTGTAGCTGGTGTTACAGCTTGAGTAGCCCTCTTTGTAGTCAGTAAAAGATTAATTTTATATGTAAAGTGGTGGAGCGCCCTTTTTCTATATTTATTTTGTTATGACTATAGGTTGTATTAAAAGTCTAATGTTGGTTGTATGTCTACAAATATGTTTATTAGGGTGACCAAGCAGCCATGGCTGAACACATGATGATGCCCATGACCCACGGCTTCAGGATGGGCATGAATGGACCTCCACAGCACAACGGGCAGCCCGGCCTGCGCAGTCTGCCCAATGGCCAGGTGATGCACTACGGCAGGAACCCTCAGAACAACATGGAGGCTGCCATGAGACAGAGGCAGGGCATGGTGGGACCTGGAGGCATGGGGGGGCCCGTGAACGGAGCTCCCATGCCCAACCACCACCACCAAATGATGTCTGGGAACATGATGTACAACGGTCAGGGCCCACAGCAGCACCACCACATGCACCCGCAACAACAGCAGCAGCAGCAGGGTGGCCATCCGCAGCAGTACCTTCCTGGTAACCTCACCTCCCAGCAGCTCATGGCCAGCATGCACCTGCAGAAACTCAACACTCAGTATCATGGACACCCACTGAGCTCAGCCAATGGCCACCACCTACCCAACGGCGCTCAGTACCGAGTGGGCCCGGCCCAGCTTTCGAGCATGCAGCACATCAGTGGTCCTTTGGGCCTAAACGGCATGGACATGGATCTGATCGATGAGGAGGTTCTTACTTCACTGGTGCTGGAGTTTGGTTTGGATCGTGTTCAGGAGCTGCCTGAGCTCTTCCTGGGACAGAACGAGTTTGACTTCATATCGGACTTTGTGTGCAAACAGCAGCCGAGCACGGTTAGCTGTTGAGCGAAGCAGCAAGTAGCTGGTTTGGCTTGTTTGGACTGGACACCCCAAAGAATGACTGAGCGGCCACAGTAGCACAGCGAGAGGAGACAATCTCTCTGTTCTGTTTGGGTGTTTCTGTGTCTGTGTATATGACAGAGTCTAGTACGCCTTCACACTGACCCGCCTGCGAGTTGATAAGGAATTGTAATGAGCGAAAATGTAGAAAAAGCGCCAGGTTTCTCTTCTTTGAGCTGGTGCCAGTAAGATCTGTCGCCTTTGGCCAAATTGAGGCATCCTGATGCAGCGGGCTCTGTCTGTACCCATCTGGCCCACAGCACATGTGCCTACAGTGCCAAGGTTTTTGGATAATTGTAAATTTAACAAACACAATGGGGGAAGGCGACCTGAAAAGACTGTCCATCTGCGTCTGCTAGATTCTGTGGCATCTCTAAATGTATTTTATCTCTGATGACACCTTCAACTAGTAGCAGAAATCTTACAAATTTATAAGAGCAAGCCCTATGAATTTGTTTATACAAGGATGAAGGGATTTAGGGAATAGAGAATGTTTTTTGTGCATATTGAAGGCTGGCTCTTCAAAATCAACTTCCTACAAAAGATGACATTACTTTGAAGAGCAGGAGAGTGAGGTTGTGCGGCATGCCTGGGTGACATGATGGGTATATCTTAGACTGTTTGGGTGAAGTGTGCCACATCCATTATTTAGCTTTCAGTGTCATTTACCTGACTCTGATAAAACCTGCTATCATTAAATGCTTACATCTCATACCTGCAAATTAACTGAGACTGGCAAAGTAGCACATAGCTTAAACAAAGCTTTTATTGTAAGTCACACTGCTCCATGTCAAATATCATGCGATCATTGCAAGCAAATCCTGGGTTACTGCTTTATAGAAGTGCAAGAATAAGAAAGAGCGTAAAGGTGGCTTGTTGCAAGACTCAAGACAAGCCAAGCAAAAAACTATCAGACACTGGTCATAGAGTGGAGGTGTGATTTTTTTTTATTTCTTTTTTCTAAATCAGAATTGTTTAAAAAAGGAAAAAAAAAGTGTGTGATTGCCGACTTTGCATCTGTGTTATTTGTGTATGTCTGTGCAGTGAGGCATTTAAATCCCCACCGAATGGCATCCTCCTACCTAAAACCATCGCCCTGGTGTGCTGAAGCTGACAGAAGGCTGTGTGGGGAGATAGACTTTGGCGTGTGGACAAAATGTGTGGACACAGCACTCCCTGGCAGCACTTAGTTTAATCATTATTTAAATCTGCCACTACCTGTGGCATTGATTTCATTAGGCTGGAAAAGCGCGCGAGCAGCAAAGTTGTTGTTTTCGCCATAGATTAGCCTACTCTGCTGCTTTTCTACTGATTAGATTTAAATTACATGTTCTCACACGCTTGTCTTAATTGAGGTCGGCTTGCGCATTCTCCAATGACTCAATAATTATAAAACGGACATGTTCTGTGACACGAATTTTCTTTCTTTTTTTTTTACTTTCTTCCTTTTTTTGTAGTGCAGTTGGTAATTAGGTTTTTGTCAAGGTTGCTGCTTTGCTGCTGCAGGCCAATTGAGTGAGAAGTTCCTGCACTTGTATTGCTATTTGTGGAGTTGTCAGAGGGCTCAGGACCGTGCTGGTGCACTGTGTTAATCTGTTCCAATACAACTGTGCTGCTGTCCTTGTCTCTCTCTGGAGATCTGCCATCTCCACGCTCTCGAGTCAAACAATGGGCATTGAAACGCTGTTGTAAAGGCAGAAAAAGTGCCAGCGCAACTTCCTGCTCTGTTTCACTTTCTGCCTGGCGAAACTGCAGCCAGACAAACTCACAACCTCACAGTTAAAATGGAAAAACTTCTGGCCTTAGTGAGACAGTGGCCTCTGATTATGCTATATCAATAAGCGCAGCCTTCTTGTGTATTGTATCTTTGTACTGTAGACTAGAGGTGAAGTTGATCTAGACACATTTAAGGTACTTTTGGAAAAAAAAATTGTCAGATGTAAATGTAAATCAGTGACTGATTTTGATGTGTTGACAAGAGATTATATCCTACATTTTTACAAACAAGTGTGTAGATACAGCATACTGATGTTTTTGGGTGCAGGGCCTGAAGCTTTAAGACCAAGTAGACTGCATGTTAAAGCAAGCGTGAGGGATGCCACCACTTTCCCGCAAAGCAGCTGAGAATGTACAGTACAACACTTTGTGGGAACTTGTCTTACGATGGTAGATAAACGTGTGAGATTGTACTCCTTGTTCCAAATTACACATCATTCATTTGGGTAACCCCCACCCTCCCCATCCACCCTCCTCCTCCCTTCTTACGTCCCCCAAAGCTTTTGTAATGTTATTGATTCTATTTTAAGAAAATGTATTTATTTTCAAATAAAATATTTATTTAAAGAGCTGCTTTTCTTGTATGTCCGTGATTTCTAAATGCACAGAACCACAGTGTGGGGCTATGAACTTGCTAAATGGATAATATTACTACATCAAGCTGTTAGTTGTGTTAGCAGTTTTAAGAGAGGCCTTGAGGTGCTGTTGATTTGTCTTATTTGCTTGAGTTTCTCTCTGTTGGTTTTAAGTATTTCCCCACCCACAATAGGTGATGAGCAAACACAAGTGCAAAGTACAAAGTACATATCCTAAACAGAAGTGAGTCAGCACTCTGTCAACACAGAGCAGGACCCAGCAATGTTATTTTAGCTCACTGTGTGTTATATAATTGGAAAATTTAAACTTTCACAGCTTCTCGAGCACAGGACAGCGGGGTCCAGATTTACAGCAGATAACAGTGGCTGTGTTCCATTTGAAACTCTTCAGTAGGATCAGATACGCAGGTATCTGCTTAGTATTTTTCTTCAGGAAGACTATTTTCCAAAATCTATTACAAATGCTCACAGAAGCGTCCTCCCACATTGACTGACATTTAAATATGATATCTTTTTTCTCCTGCTAGACCTAAATGAAGAGCTCACTACATTTCCAGAGCTACAGGTTTGGTTGTGCCACATTGCTACCATTAGAAGAGCAGTTCTGTGGGGGCTTGTGGGAAAAAAAAAAAAAAAAAAAATAGCCTAATTGAAATTCTAATTAGCTGTGCTGTGAAGTCATACTATGGGACCTGAAATACACGTGCTGCTCTACATGATGTTCGTCAAGGCGGGATTTTGTCCTTGAGCTGTTTTTAATGGGTTTCTGAAAACCGTTAAGAGCCAGTAATTTGCAGACAAGCAAGAGAGCAAACCTGTAGGAGGTCACACAGGAGTGGCATCTAATTGGAGGAAATATTGGTGGGATTGGTCAGTGGTGGCAGAGGGTCATTTACAGGGTTAAATATGCTATCCCAGTTGCTGTTCATGCCCCAAAAATTCAGGACTCACTGCCTTTTTTTTAAAGTATGGATGTTAAAATGCCTTTGTTATTGTAGTTTCATGATTAAAAACAACACCACAATTGACTTTACAAACCCCTCAGGGTGAAAACAACACACACAGGCTTCAATAACACGATGCCAATTATACTCCCTCATTACACCTGTAGCCACTTACTGAAGCACTGTGAAATGTACCAGCAGTGCAAACATGCATTTTTTTAAGGCAATAAATGACAGGTGAATGGAGAGAAATGCTAAATTAAATAATAAACTGTGTAAAAATGGTAAGACAGTGAAAACTCTAAAAGGAAAAAATAAAATATTGGGGGGGGAGTCATGTAAGGTGCAGAGCAAAAAATTTTAAGCACGTGAGAATGCTTTCAAAAACAGTGCCATGAAATGTTGTTAGTCATTGTTTATTTGATACAAAGTCAATTCTAAGCAATATTTGCCATGAGTTCGGTTCGTCTTTAAAGCAGCACCAGTTTCCCTTGAGTGTTCAAGCTACTGGGCAGGTAAGTTGTTCCAGCATCTTGAAGAAGCTGGGTGGCTTTGTGGGAACCAGACCATCTGCTGCAGAAATGTTTTGTTCCACTCGTGGCTGAAGACAGCTCTTCATGACTGTGGCTGCAACATACCTAAAACATTTGCACAGTGCCCTACACTGATGTACTGTATAATACAAGTGTGATTCCCACACCATGTGCAGTTAAAGTGCTATACTGTCTCACACCTGTTTCCTGTTGTGAGTGAAGTGCACCATTTTCTGTATCAACACTTGCAAGTCTGGCACTTTGCAATCGTGCAGTCTAGGTGGATAGATAGAGCATATTTTCTGGCAGAAAAAAAAAGAAGAAAAAAAGGCATGTCAGAGCTATAGCCCTTCCTAGAAATAAATCTGTTGAAGAGACAGAAATGTTCCACTGTTAGGTTGCATAACTCTGGGGAAAGGTTGTACACTGTGCCAAAGTGGATATGATATTTCATCTCACGAGTCAAACGGTTCCGATAGTTGACAGAGGTCTAATTTAAAAGGCCTTTCAAGCATCCAAGAAACATATCACTATTGAAATGGTTTCACAGGTTGATACACACTTGCAAGTTAACACAGTCTTTTCTTCTACAAAAATCTGAAGCATTTTATCTGTTGACCCAATGAAAGACTGGACCAAAATAAAACAAGAGTTCATACACTGAAAAATATAATTAATACAACACCCCCCAAAAGTAACCCAGCATATAACTAATAGGGAGACCTTGGATAATGAGCTGAATGATGCTGGATGAATGTTCTGCCTTTATCTTGATAGCCTCTGGAAAGTCCCTTTATTGGTCAACATTTTTCAAAGGTTATGTGATTCACAAAGTTAATTCCAAAATATTTTTGGGGAAAAAAACATAATCACACAATTCTGAAAAAGCCCAGTGCTAAAGAGCAACTGTCGCCTGGTTGTTTTTACCTGTGTGGAGATTACACTTCTGGAGGGGATGATGGTGTGAAGCCCAAGAAAAAAAAACTACATCAGCTTGTATAGCAGAACAGCGGATGATGGCATTCTTTATGTGGTGCATGATGTCCTAAAACATTCTGCCGTGATTTGGTTTGAGCTCTACCTTGCTACCACAATCCTGGAAAGATGGTTGTAAAATTGAGAAATACACAGACTGACAACTTTGTCACATGGTGTCAAACAAAAATACTACAGAATACAACACACTAACCCTAACCCATAGTCTTGTAATTACTTTAAGAAAACAGATGAAAGATTTTTTGACCCCAAATTGGTGGGCAATGATTCTCTTCCTTTTCCTGATTGACAATAAGCCAATTAGATTAGGTTTTCTCATATATGTATTAAAAGTACCTACCTTTGCTTATTGGTAAAAGCTGGCTGGTAGATGGGACTGTTGGGTACAGCAAAGAAAAAAAAGAAGCATTCTTCCTCTCTAGGTTCAGGCCAGAAGAGTTATGTTGATGTATTATTATGTCTCCACTGATTTAATCTTCCTTAGTGATGTATCTTTTTGATTTGTTATTGAGTCAAGTACCCTTTAATCCCAGGTGAATTGCAATACAGGTTCATATTCAAGAAGACTGCGCTCAGGCTGGCAAGGAAAATGACTCATCGACCCATCTGACATGCTCTATCTAGAACTGAAACCACTCTCATCTGGTTGATGTTTCCGCACTCAAACATCTTTTGTTCCTTTGGCCACAAAACTCTATTAGAAATGCTACATTTGTATGAATATTGGTTTGTCTTGTTTAGCAGTTCCACACGAGTGCGAAAATCATTTTTACTCATTGGGGCAAAAAAATATATCTGATCTGTTCTGATGACCCTTTATTTAGTGCAAACTGAGAAATTTGTTAGGTGAAATTAGCAGTATACCTGATACTTTATATCATAACAAAATGAGCAACTCTGTATCAACAAACACCCTGAATGTAGTAAATGAAGCAAGGATGCATTTTACTCTTAATTTCAAGTTTTCTTTCATAAAAGAAATTTTTTTCCTTCAAAAAATAATTCAGTCTTATTTCAAACATATTACCCTACACAGACAGCTTATACCGGTATCATCTTGGTCTTCACAAAGTCTATAAAAGCTCCACAAATCTCTACAAACTTAAGCTTGAGCACTAGCTGAGGAGAAGCTTATCTCCTCTAAATATAAACAGGAAACTGTATCATTGAGCCACTTCCTAAAGCAAGCGGGGAGGTTGATATCCACTCTCAGAATAAACCTTTTAGCTGTAAGCATACCAAACATGAGAGCCTGCTGGATCTCAAATGGTAACTCAAAGGTCCACTCAGACCAACGTATTAGAGAGAGCGCACATTCAAGGGTTATTTTTATCTCAAGTTATTGGTCTGGACAATTGGATAACTACATCCAAAACTGTCTTTCATTTAGACCTCAATCAAAATTGATGAGACAAATCCTGCTTCTTCAGTTTACATATATGACACATTGCTGTAACACATAGGTAAATCTTTTCCAGACTGTCTTCGAAAAGCATACACATTGCCTAGCACTGAACTGCATGAGCTCAAATCTACCACTGATGGAGCAGCACTTAATCCTATCTAACTCGTCTTCTTAAAGCTTCAGTGATATCTTGCAGCCGACTTCCCTTCGCTACAACTAGAGGAAGTGGTCTGTGTGAAAAGATCAATGAACCGTGACCCCAAATGTTTGAGGGGCGGTCTTAAAAGATGTACTGTATGTTTCAGGCAGATTCAAAGACCGCTAAAAGCCTTAGTCTATAGCTGACTGAAGAAGGCATCTTTCAGTCAACCTGCAAATTAGTACAAAGGTTCCACAGAAGTGTAGACATGAGCAGCTGACAGACATGCGTGCAGGAACCTTCATGCTGTGGTCACTCCAGAATGTAGTACAGCAACATGAATCTGCATGTCTTTGCAAAAGATTTGGCTTTAAAACCTTTGTCACCAAGTTAGTAAAGTTATAGCCACTTGTATAGATCAAAGCAAAATGTGACGAAGTCCAATAGAGATAGACTGAGGAAATTCATGGTGACGCATGTGTCTTCTGAAGCTTCTACTCTACTGGAGAAAGAAAAAGTAGATAAAGATGTGAGACCTGTGTGGCGCAACGAAGAAACTGCAGCCTTCCTCCATGTAATACATAAAACAAACACAATATCCAGGATTTCGTTTTGTTGTCTACACTTGTTTTCAGTCTTTGAGGTCTGGCAGCTGTCTCTCAGTTTCATGAGCTCACAGAGTTCTGTTCTTCTGCAAAGATTTAATGGCACCCAGTTGGAGACTTAGCACCACTAGCTGTTTATGTGATGATAGTATTGGACAGAAATTGGCAATACTTTCCACTTTTTCTTGAAATTCTGTCGATGGCTGTTTGAGCTAAATTTGAAAAGCAAACTACCCAGTAGCAATTTGCAAGACTGAAATGACTGTTCTGAAGAAAATATTCCAGAGTTTAAAACCATGTCTACAAGTTATTACAGCAATTTTTTTGGCAAATGACAATCTTTCAAACTCACAGACGTGTCACTCTTGTCTCACCAGTAATTGTAGCCAGACATACTTGTCACGAAGAATCTTCTTTTGTCAATGCAGTACTAATTTTAGGCTTAACACTGATTTATGCATCAGTCGCACTCCATTTTAGACAGAATTGTTCTCTCTAGAAACGGAAAACAATAAAGCAGAACCAGATCAATTGTTTTGTTATTCCATTCTTCTGTCCCTTATTAACTTGACACTTGCATTACCTGTTAAATGTAGTAGCTAATGTGGTCTCAAGTCGACTGAGTCAGGAAACTAGACAACACACTGAGCAAGCAGGCAATAAGGATTGAATGTTCTGGCAGAGGATAACCCTGTAAATATTGAAAATGTGAATTCAGGAAAGTTCTTAAACTAAACAAATTCAGAGTTTGTCTCAGATCCTAAATGAATGTAGAACTGACCCACATTTGATCATCTTGATCCAGTCAGCTTTTACGCTCAAATCACATTCTCTGTTATTCATTCTGGTAACATGTCCATTTCTTTGTTTTTTCTTTTGTTTTGTTTTATATGCTCGATGCTATGCAGGAGAATTTCCCCCTTGAAAATCATTTGTAGCTATGATTGTCTCAAAAACACAGATTCAGACTTCTGTCTAACTTTCATTTATGTTTCACACAGAAAAACAAAAGAAACAATCCTGACAGCTTGGAATGTGGGGCTTTCTATATTATTACTCTTTTTCAGGGATAGTGTCCAGTTCGGACATGTAGCCGATGGCTTAATTAATCCAGTGTTGCAACTTGCATTGTGTATCGCAGAGGCGCGCACAGATATTCACCAGGTGGTGTTAGAGCACCTGCCCTTTGCCCTCAGTATCAGCAGTTGCCCTCCCCTCTCAACTTTATAAAAAAAATTAACATTAAACACACACAGACGTACAGACGCACACACACAAACGACCCGAGCCGCTACTCGCCCCACCCCATCTTGTAACGTGAACACGAGGAGGACACATGTGGCATCAGCTGCACAGTCCACAGCATCTCCAATCTGACAGTAGCCACCAACCAGGTAACACCTAAATGAATCAAGTGTGTTGTCATAAGCTTTGGTTGCCAAGCCACACGGTGCATTTATTTGTCTCTGTTGTGAAGTAGCCTGTCTCATGTAGCGCTAAACAACCGTGCCAAAATTAGCCAACTGCCCGTGTTAGAAAGCCTTCATATTTCCATTGGAATATTGTCGGGGTTGTGTTATATATGTGCATTTCGTCCTTTGCTTAGTTAATCAAGCCTCCGGCTCTGCAGACATACCCTTCTCGAGTTAATCGAATGTTGATGTTTTTTCCTTTAATGCCCCTGAACGCACCTCGAGTGACGTGCTTTTCTCTATAGCTGCAGTTTGTTGACTAATTTCTCCCGTGCACATGTTCGGACTGAATACATGTTGCATTTTTCCTTTACTTGCTGTGTGTAAATGACCAAAGGTGAAGGGGCTTGTGTTCCCCTAGTGTAGAGCGTTCACTGTTACCTGTTGATTGTTGTTGATACTTTATGGTACGGACATTAGCTTAGCTGTTAGCATATGACTTTGTGGACTGTCAGCGCGTGTCTGGTTGCGTTGCTAATGTTATGTGAGTTAATGTGATTGAAATGCTAAGCCATACACAGTATTTTGCTGTTTGTGCTATTGTGTTTATGTGCATTTTATGTTATTTCTCACTATAATTTTTTTTGTGTCACTGATTTATTATGCCTGTTTGTTTGTAATATTTAAGAACCACAGCTATCACAGCACAGCTATCAGCCACAGCTGTCTATAGTATAACAGCCTTTTGAGTTATCCTGCAAGAAATACCAAAAACTTGAAAAGTCTGGCTGCCTGTTCTCTAACCGAACCACCTTATACCTTGTGCTACTCTGAAACCACCCACCTGGAGACCCTCTCTCCCTTTTGTCCCGCCTGCTTAACAAGCACCAGGCTACCCATACTAATAATCAATTAATTGACATAATGTGATGATGATGACCACACAACCAAAGTTATTTGGTGAACTGGTACAGCATATTATCAGTATGCTATAACTGAATATTTAGTTTGTGTAGGTTTAATATTAGCCTACATTAGGTAGAGGTAACACTTGCTGTGACTTATTTGCTAAATGACTAAAAGGAAAAAGTAGCTTTCTGCCTTGTTGTAGCCTAATGTCAGGAATCAGTCTTGACGTTGTTGATCTCTTTTCATTTACCAATTGTAGCATGCCCAGAATGGAAAGGATCAAGAAATACAAAGAAAGTGAGCTACATGTCATTTACAATGTGTGTTGTTGTGTGTTATTATTAAGATATTAAAATAAATGACGTTACAGAAAATGATTCTTTTTTTTTTCAAATTTCACACTGTTATATTAAGGCAGCCAGTGGTTTTACACACCACACAAGGTGCCCTTTTTTTCCATTGAGCACCTGCCCCTCAAAATGTCTGTGCACGTCACTGGTGTAGCGTCATGTAGTTTTTCATTGTTTGAGCAGAGCTGTAGGTGAGTTGGCGTCCTCCAGCTGCTGCCATCAGTGGAGTGATGGGTGTAGTGAGTGGTGGGGACTTCACAGAGCTGCATTTTCAAAATTTTCTAAAGGAGGCAACAGTTTAGAGTTACAGCTAAGCCATTTCAAGCCATGAAGGAGTGATTTTTATGGGGAAAAATGAATGTGACTTTGACACACAGAGATGTGTTTCTGCAGGTTTATTCACTGACTCCAAAAGGGTCTTTATTAAGTAATCCAATGACAAATCTATTTTTCTTGATTATGACTTTAGGCAAATACAGCTAAACATGCATTTATTGTTTGAATCAGTCTGTGAAAAAGTGGAATGACTACTGACGTTTCCTAGTCAGAAATATATTGTTTAGGAATAAGATACAAAATAAGAAGAATTGTCTCCAAAGCAGCCGGAAATTAGATGTCTGCATTTTTAAAGGACCATGAGCAGATCAGATCATGAACACAGTGACAGAATCAGTTGAGTATGTTTTACACTGTGAGGAGTAATGCTCATAGACTGAAAACATATAATTGGCACATACAGTGTATTGACTTTAATGTTAAATGAGTACAGAGCAGCAGCAGTGTTAAAATGAAGCAAGACAGCAGATGTAAACACGCTGAATAACTGTGGTCGGCTACTTGTAATCACAACCACTCAACCGTTGCAGCTCGTGTGCAGCAGCCACATTAATGGCAATAGGAAAATAAATTGCCCCAGGGTTATCTTTAAGTTTCCTGTGGCACATAGCATCTGCTCTGACAACAGTTTCAGAGAAAAACGTTGCTCTACTGTGGCCACAAATAGTTCTTTGATGAAGCAGGTGTCCGTTTGTGTAAGAATAAAGTATCTTGTAGCTGCAGTCAAAATCCTACATTGCATTCACATGTGGGCTGCACAGAGAATCAGTGGTTAGCACTGTTGCCTCACAGCTAGAAGATTCACGGTTCACGTACTGAACTAGGATCTTTCTACGTGGAGTTTACATGTTCTCCCTGTGCATGCGTGGGTTTTATCCAGGTAGTCTGACTTCCTCCCATATTCAAAGACATGCTGAGGTTAACTGCTGAATCTAAATTGTCTGTAGGTGTGAATGTGAGTGTGATTTTTTTTTGTCTCTGTATGTAGGCCTGTGATAGAATGGTAACCTGTCCAAGGTGTCCCCTGCCTTCATCCTAAGTCAGCTGGGATAGACTCCAGCCCCCTACAACCCTAATGGGGATTAATGGGTAGTGGATGGATGGATGGATGGATGGATGGATGGATGGACATTCACGTGTATTTTTTTTTAAAAACTATCATTGAATCTAGAGTTTACAATAGCAGTAATTGCATAACATATGAATGCAATTTGAGTGACTGGACACAGTTGACCATATGTTTACTGAGTCACAATCTTTTGCTCAGCCAGTCACTGCTCGACTGATAATACTGTGCGCCTGTAACCTGCTACACAGTAGTATCAGCACTGTGATATTGTGGCTGCAAAGGGAATAATATGGTGTTGCATGGAGGATAAGTGGATAGTTCCCATAAGGGTTTCATTCAGCTTGTAGCTCTGGATGTGTGAAATAAAGACAATGTGATACTTCATACTGTGCACTAGACATGAACATGTTACATGTTCCCTCACCACCCTTTGTATATCATTCTGTCTGCTGACCACAGTGGTTCACTTCAAACTGATTTGCGTGTGCAGCCATCTCTTAGCCCCAATCTCTTTGTTATGTCTGCCAGCCAAGTTTAATCCAGGGCATAGAGCTGTGGCTGTTACTGCCAAGTCCACCTGGTGGGACAGCAGGGCGGCTCTGTGCTCCACATCTGCTCTGACATGGTAATACTTTAAAGCACCGCTTATACTAGGGCTTTCAGAGCAACAACACAGGAGGCTGCTGTAATCACCAGGTACAAGTGTTGCTTTTCATGAATACGTCTTTATGTGCTGAATTCAGGCTGATCTGAAACGGATAACTGATGTGAGCAGGAAGTTCGGCCTTTTCATCAGTGATGATGAGGACACAGGTACATGTTCCGGCGTGTCCAGGGCTACACTTACTTGGAGGTGTGTTTGAAGCAGTATTAACTCTCGAAGTACTTGTCTGGGATGCACTTGAATACTACTGCTGTAAGATTGAGTGTAAAAATATTTAACTGTCTCTTTGAACAGTTTATTTAGTGGGTCTTTACAGTGTAATTGGAATCCGTGGAAAAAATAGCTTTAGTTTTGCATAACAATACCACAATTGAAAAAGATATTTTTAAAAATCTGTAATAATCTAGCCAGGTAAGTATATCACATTCGACATCAACCTGGACTTCAAATTGGTCAAATTATATTTAACAGTGATACACCAAGAACTTCTTTGGCACCTTTATTGAACACATAATAATTTGGTTGAAATGTACTCATGTAACAAGTTTGTTTCCTAAAGATAACCTTCCTATACAACCACACCATATTTTTGGTTTGTTTGTGACAAAAAACTAAGCCATTTCTCATCAACATATCTTTGTTTCTTATTCTAAATCAGATCAGCAGAGTCAATAACCTCTTTTTAGTCACTTCTTCACACATACTTTAATCACTGTGCCTTTCTGGATGTTACTTAAACTTCAGTTTACTTTGAACTATCTTTTATTACTTTCAACACATTGTAATTATATTTGTCTTTAAAACCGGATGATTTCATGACTTGTTGCAGCCTTTGTGGCCCTTTCAATTTTGAAATGTTTGCCACTATGTCATACTGTGACCTTAAAGTAATTGAGAATGTAGTTTAGGGAGCTGAGACTGGATGTAATGAAACAGTAATATATCCAAAGCTCCTGAAATATTTGCTGTACACAAAAAGACTGATTTGACTTCACTGTGCATGAAGTCTTGATATTATTAGCCTAGCTGTAAAGCCTGGAGTTAGCCTGTCTCTATTTTAACTAAAAATACATCAATACCAGCATCTCAACAGCTAACGAATAACTAGTGTGTATCCATATTCCAACAGAAATGCAGGAATGTAGGTATTATCACCTTTAAAACTCAGTTAGCAAGAAGTTACATCCTAACACATATTTTGTTAAATGGGAGCAACATTGGCATTAATTTGGAGGCGTGTCTCTGGTCACTGGTGAACCTTGATTCAATATTCACTCCTCTTTTAACTTCATTTTGGATTGCAGAAACTCTTGGGGATTCCTTCCCTGATCTGCATGGTGGGGAAGACGAAGGGTACCAAAACAATGAGTTCCAAGATGTTTAAAATGCTTTGCAAAGTAGAATGGAACTCCAGATTTGGTGATTTTTCCAGATTTGTGGATTTTTCACTTTTAAATAAAGCTGCACCTTGCATGCTGACCTTTAATGAACTGTATAAAAATATGAATAAGTGTAGCTTTAACATTAACCATTAAGAAAAATATTGTTCTTCACCCATCCCAAACTCAACACTGATGGTGGCCTGCTGAATTAGGTGACCATTCTCTGTGGGTTGATCATTACAAGGAATACCTTTGATAAAAAATCAACAATGGTCATTACTCCAGCAAGGAACACGGCAGACTTATGTGACAGTCGGCATTGGTTTGTGTGTCTGTTAGCAACATTATTCAAAAATGAACTACCGGTATTAGATTTGGATGAATTTTTCAGGGAAGGTCAGAAATGACACAAGGACCAATTGATTAGATGTTGACAGTGATGCAGCTTATCGTCTGGATCCACGGATTTGTTAAAGATTTCTGTATCATTGCGAGATAGCAGCACGGCATCATTGTAACTATGACTACAAGTGAACACTACATCAGCTGCCTGCTGATGATCACATGATTTCGATCCTACTACAAATCGACTGCTACAATGAATGTTGTCAAGATTTTATCTGTCGGAAATCATATGACTGATTAGCCTTGGTGGAGTACTGCGCTCTCTGAGTGCTTTCCTTGCTGTAAATATAGAAACATTCATTGTAGCTGACTATAAGTGCACTTAACGTAGCCATGTCTGGTAAAGACCCATGATTAGATCACATGTGAGTCCTAATCATATGACACAGTTGAGCTGTAGCCAGTGCCTCTTCTTATAACCACCAATTAAATACCTGGTTCAGGGGGATTTCAGCTCTTAATCACAGCTTTTTGCAGATCAATGACAGTTCAGTCTTTTCTCTTTAATTGTGTTTTTCTCCGGTGATCCTAATCTGGTAAAAGTACAACTTAAAATTGAAATCCAAAAGTATCTTGTTTGTAAAGCGCAGCGTGATTCACGAATGCCAACGTGCAAACAACGCCCTTTCCCAGGCTTCGATGTCATCAGCTGCAAGCTCCTCTGTAAACAATTTTGACAGTCAGGTAGATGTCATTCACTCTCCTCAGCCTGAAGCAACAGTGACGCACACCAAGGTTCACTTCAACATTTCCCTCTGGTTTGCTAACGTCTGTTTTTCACTCCAATCCAGTGGCTGAATCTCCCTGTCTGCGAAAGCCAGTCTCGTCATCGTTACCTCGCACTCTTGTTCACTAGATGACTCACGTCAGTACTCTAGAGAAGTGGGTGCTTTAGGCTTCAAGGTCTAAGAAAAGCGATGATGCACAAGTATCCAAGGTATGCACAAAAAAGTCATTGATTGCAGTATCAAGCCACATAAAGTGTTGCAGTTTGAATTCCTTTGATTCTGCTATTACACTGTAGAGACTCGAAACCTCCACTTTTGTGACATCTTTAGAACATGAGGATTGTCTTCCCTAATATAAATGGTGATACAATGGTAAGTCAGTTGCTCAGTTAGTTGGCCCATCATCCAGGACTCCAGGACAGTGATCCAATGAAAAATAATCCTAAACCAACCACTAGTCCAAGAGATCTGGCCGTTCAAATTTTGCTGTTTTGATCCAGGCATCTTAACCGCTGCTCAAGAGGTTTTCATTATATTTGGTGTAGATATCATAGTAGTCAAAAGAACCATTAGAGCCACCAAAAGCTCAGTTAGGCTATAAAGAGTCTACTGTCATGCCAGTGGCGAGTGTGATCCTCTGGGGACATTGAATATCTGTACCAAAATAAACCGTAAATACTGGTTGAGACATTTCACAAGTGAACTTCATGGTCAAGAGAAAAGGTCAAAGGGATCACAAGTTTTTAGTATTAAACCCCTGGAGGACTTTAAATATTTAGACAAAATATTATGGTAGTCCACCTGATAATTGTTCAGAATTTTCATGGTCAGTGCTACTGCTAGAAAATCAGACCAGGTTATATTATAAACCTTGCAAACGATGTAATTTCTAGTTCAGCGTTTTTAGTTTTAATGTAATTATAATGACCCAACAGTTTTGCCTACTGTACCAACCCCATTATATTAATGACTCCTCTACTGTTAAGTCACTAAAATCCTCTAAATATAATAAAAACTTCAGTCACAGTGCTCTATTAAAGTGCTCAGATACTTGTTGCTGAGTGAAAATCTGTCAGTCCAGTGCTGGAAGTCGAATTAGATATGAGACAGCAGAAGATGATAACTTGGTGCCTGTTAGGGTGTAGTCATGACTCAGATCTGAACATAATTGTAGGTGTCTGTGCACATTAAACTTGTCTGCCTAAAATACCTGAAATATGCAAAGGCTCTCTAATGACTCAGCGGATACAGAGGAGAAGTTATAATAAATCAGGCTAATATGATAATCTTCCTTTCTCATTTACCTGAGAAGTGCATACTGTAAGTGCAGACATATTAACTGATCATTTGTAATGTAGTAATAACATTGCTGTATGCTGTGAAAGTACTTTCTTTGGGACAGTTAAATGAAATGGAATCTTAGAAAAGAACTAATATGTAAAGTGCTGAACAAATTTATTAGATCGCCTGTCATAAAAACAAGAGGACATAAATATTATAAGAATCTGTCAAAAACTTGTTTCAAAATAAAAATTATATTATTAAATATTAGGCAAATAACAAAGTGGAACAACTAAATAGTCCTTATTCACATATATCAGCCAAAAATCTTAATCATTTTTCTGACCTCCTTTGGCCTTGATAACCGCTTGCATTCTTGCTGCAGTTGTTTTTATGGACTTTTCAACAGTCTCTTTTGTTATTGAGTTCTAAATAGTTTCTATTTTTTCCCAGAAACTTGCTTTGGATGAAACTTTTGTGTGATCTATTTTTCAATTCAATAAATCCCAGATCTGTTCAATAGGATCCAAGTATGGACTGTGACTTCGCCAGTCCATCAGTTCCAGTATTTCAGATTCTTTTTTCTTGATCAAGTAGTCTCTGCACAGCTTTGAAGTATGCTTGAGGTCATTGTCTTCTTGGTATATGAACCCATGACCAATCAAGTTCGGTCCAGAAGGGATTCCATGATGCACCAAGATGTTGTAGTAGACCTTCTTGTTCATGGACCATCCATTTTAGCCAATTTGCCCATGCCGTTTCCACAAGTGGAATCCCATACCATAATGGAATTTCCACCGGGTTTCTCTGTTGGTGAAATGCATCTAGCATCAAAATGTTCTCCAGCTTTTCTGAGGACATAAACTCGACTGTGATGACCAAAGAGTTCAATCTTAGAGTCATCCATCCAGAGTGCCTTCTTCCAGTCATCTACAGTCCGGTGTTTGTGCTTCCTGGCAAAATTTTAGATGTTTGCAGGCATCAGTAAAGGCCTCATAGCAGTTATTCTTCCCTTTAAAGCCTTGTTCCTTCAATCATCTGCTTATATGGTCATTCTGGAGACTTTCTCAGATTCTGATCGAGAAGCATTAATCTTTGCCTGAAGATCAGCAATGGTCTTCCTTCTGTCTGTAGTACTTCAAATCGTGAGGTGTCTGTCATCTTCTTCAGTCAGCTTTTGTTTTTGGGCTCTTTCTTGGCCCAGTTTCTAAGTAGCAGTCTCTTCAATGGAGTCCATGGCATACTTGGCTAAACTGTGAGAACACATTATGTCTTCCCTGTTTTTCTCAAAGACCATCCAGCATCATGAAGTGCTTTAATTTGGTCTCTGTCTTTCTCAGTGAATTCCCTAAACTTCATTTTGAACAGGAGTGATGAATTTCAAAATGAATAATTATACTTTAGCAATAAAAATATTAGTTAGATTAAAGAGCTTACACATACTGGTGGATTAACCATTACATAAGAATTAAAAAATACTTTGGTAATCAGTAATACTGTTAATTTAGGGTAGTTTAGGGCCACCTGTCACTGGGTGGTGGTCTAATAAAATTGTTACGCACTGTAGGTCATTTGCATTCAGACCTAATTTGATAGATTGTTTTCACCAACTCTCCAAAAAAAATTTGTTCAACATTATATTTAACATGTCAAATAAATGGAAAAATCCTGGATTTGTACACCTTGTATGGCAAATGTAATGTGCATGGTGAAGAAAAATAGACAGCAGAATAAAATGAATAAGGTTAAGGAGAACTATGGTCGTTTTCAATATTAGATGGTAATTTAAGGCCTATTTCCTCTCCTACGCTGAGTTACAGTGAGGAAGCTCTGTTTGCTCTATGAGTCTTGACCTTGGGAAGCACTTTCACACACATAGTTAAACAAGTCAATATTTGACATGGCGCGACTTCTGCAACCTGGACTTTAAGATGTGAATTGTGCAAAGCTGTAAGAGTTACTCAGCAGATAATCATACATCCATATTCAGCCTGATAAAAGTCTTCATTAAGATAAGATACTCTGGAGTATTACAACTTTAAGACAACTATCAAATCTGTTGCATATGAATCCGGGGGAAAAGGTTCATCTGACAGAATTACTGTATAAGTAATGTTAATGGACTCTTTCCAGGATGTTCTCTGCTTGTGTAACACTATTGTGTATTAACCCTTTCAGTGCGTGTAATGTGATATAGTCTCCTCAGAATGAATAGGTAGTCTTAAAATGTTTTTGAGAGGTTATCAAGAAGCAGCTCCGATCTGTCTGTGTGTAAGGTAACAAAGCACACTATGTCAACTTCAGTAGATTTTGGTAGAAAAGACATTTTTACTGATTACTTTCGAAACTCAATTTCAAACATGAAAAGGGAAAACATGACATAAACCAGCAAAGAGATCTTCAGGTTAAGTGCATCATGCCAACTTCAGTGCATTCACCAATTCCATCCATCCATCCATCCATCCATCCATCCATCCATCCATCCATCCATCCATCCATCCATCCATCCATTTGTCTTACCCATTTTATCCTGGGTGAAAGACAAGGTGCACCCTGGACAGGTCACCAGTCTATTACAAGGCCAACATGAGCAGATGGATAACAAAGCCCGGTGTATTCATGGTTTATCGTGACTGAAATATTGTCAAGGCCTGAGGAAAATCATATTTACAGTCTTGAATTAAGCAAACCAGAGATAATTGTGAGGGATCAGAAGAAGCAGTTTGCAAATAAAGTGTCATATCAAATTTCTCATTTTCCACTTTTGTAGACCACTGGGAGATAAACATGGATGTCTAAAGACAGCTATATATGTTGTCACCACTCAGCATCCAGAGTATATCCTCCAAAGAACAGAATTATAAGAGAGATATCTACAAAGCTGTTTCTAGGACACCTTCAACTGCAAACAAATTTTTTACTATAATTAGAATTATTATGATGAAATTGATGATGAATATGATGAATCCATAGAGGCCGTATCTTTGGTATCTTTGTAAAACTTCCTGAGAACTTAGAAAGCTGAGTTTTAGTTACATGATGTCATCCTAATGGTAAATCCATGTTTTGAACGTGCTTGCAGGGCATGGGTAGCACTAGCCAAGCTGATTATTTCTTGTAATGTTACGGTCATTTGTTTCTTCCATGCTTGTTTGGCAATTTTTTTAAGGGTTATAGGTTTCCTCTAGCAACCCCATGTTTAACGTAGCAAGGCTATAACCTGTGGGTAATTCTCTCTGGCGAAGTCTGCGGAAATGCAAACTGATGCAAAGTGTGCACAAAGGGCTCATTTGATGCAGCTTCACCGCTCTGCTTCCTAGTCAAACAGCCGTAACGGGTCATTGTCCTGCTGAAAAACTAATAACTCCAAAGTTATATGTTGTCTCATAGTTGTGATGTCTTTATATTTTTATATGCTGTAGAAATCATTAAGATAAAGAAAAGCCCAGTGAGAAGAGTCAACCATGTGGAACAGCTGTTTTTATTGTTTTTGCTTTGTGAGAGAATGCACTGGATTAATTTTTTTTTCTTTAATCATCCACTTTGACATTCAGTCATTTGTCCACCACAACCAAATGTCGGTGTGAAGTAGTGCTATGACTTCTGTGTCAGGTACTTCCACGTTTGTTCTGTTCATTTTGTTCAACAATGTTATGGAAACAAAATGCACATTGTACTACCCAGTCTTTCTATTCAGCAAGCCGACCACGGTGTACTGTTATCTGTGTCCAAAACTCCCTTGTCGAGATGCCACTCTTCACTTACTAAGTGGACCCCTCTCTGAGAAACAGAGGCAAGCGCTGCCAAACAGCCAAAGAAAGAAATGCAAACTTGTCGTTTGAGCCTCCCCGGTGCTTCATTTCATCTTTTGTCAGGAATCACCACGGTTCACCGAGCAGACTTTGGACCAGGGCCATCTCCTTGGTTTCCTAGATTTGCATGGCTGTCCAGACGTCAGCAGCCTCCCCTCTCCTCACCCCTCTGCCAGCTCCGAAATGCGTCAGTAGTCCTTCCCCCCTCCTCCTCCTCCTCTTATCCACGCTTGCCTCCCTGCAACACCTCAGCCAGGCTCCCACAGCACACTGTGTCCTTGAGGACTCACTAACTACAGGCTCCCCTTCCCCCACCGCTACCTTCTCTTTCATTCTTATTCACCATGTTTATGCTAGTGCTACAAATAACCATTGGTTATCTTTCTCCTAGTAGGCTTTAAATCTGAATGAAATAGACTACTTTAACAGATGAGGATGACTTTAAATTTCCCTCATTTATGCCTCATTTCTAATTTTTAGCAAATATAGGGTTTTTTTTAGTGGTGGATGAAGACTTAATAAGTGCTTATTAATTCTTCATCCACCACTGAATTTACATTTGAAGAGAAAAAAAAAAAGATTTACACCCTTCAGTTGATCAAAAAGATATCCATGTGTATTTTGACTAAAGATTTGATTATGTTTAAATTGAAGCAAATCTAAAATAATAATAAAATTAAATAAAATTTTAAAATAACTGTTTGAGCATTGGTGATGTGAAATAGGTCTTGAAATAAGAAAATGAATCAGTTATTAAAGCTTACATTTAGGAGATATTCATGATACATCACTTTTTTCTATAAAATGTTGAGCTTTGTCAACTTTGTCTTTTTTATTGTTCATTTACAGTGCCCTCAGTAAAATAGGTGCATACCCTACTGTAAGAGATAATGAAGAATCTGCTTCAAACTAGGGCTGCAACTAATGACACGTCGACTACTCGTCTGACCACGATACGTCATCAAAAGCGGAAGTGAGCACGCAATGCAACCATAGACTGTATATAAAGATGGACATAGCATCTGGCTCCAAAAATGAAGCCCACCTGTAAGTGTCAAAAACTTGCAATATCACGCCGTCCGCTAGGGTTGGCTCCAAAAAGCTTTTGCTCCATAGACCCCAATTCATCACCGGAAAAAATAAAATTTGATAGACTGATTGTCACAACCCTCCTGTCTCGGTGCACTGACTAATCAGTGGAATGACGAGCGGCTGTGTTTCTCCACACAGCCGGCGCAGATTGACAATCAGTGCGGCATTTAAGCCTGACTCTTTGTACTGCCCAGCGCTGCAACATTGAACGATCTTCCTGCTACACAACTCTCCCTGCTACTCGCCGTTCACCATCATCTGTGCATCACTCTCTGGACTCTGTTTGCCCCCCTGGATTACCTTCACCACGTCCCATTCCTCGGACCCGGTCGCCCCCCCTGGATAATCTTGCCAGTTTCCCAGCCATCGCCACATTCCCCGCCGGCACTGTCTGCTCTGCCCTTTCCGCTCTCCATAACCCGGACTACCAGTAAGCCACCTTCCCCTCACATTAGTTAGTTTTTATGTTTGGTTTAATCTCAGCCTTCGGGTCCGTCCTTTGTTTAGTTCTGTTCTGTTTTATTTAATAGTTTTACCTTGACCGTCTGGTCCTCCCTTAGTTGGTTTAATTCAGTTTAGTTTCCCTCCTGCTCTCTCCCCTCCTGCTTTAAGATGACTCTTTGTTTTGTCTGTTTTCTTTAATTAAATCATTATTATTTCACCCTTCCATCCGTGCCTGCTGCTTGGGTTCTTCTCTGTTTCGTGACACTGATTTTCTACAGCTCAGGATTTTTGTCCCGTTAGTTTTCATGGTCAAAATGAGAGATCAGGTGGCCGATCTTAAAATAAATCAATACTGAATTTTAAACAAATCGTTAAAGTTGGCAGAGCCAGGGGGCGTGGCTATACTTGATAGACTGTCTTGTCTGGAATGCTTGACAGATCCTTTAGAGCGAGGCTTTCAGCAGTCTGGCTTCAGTCTGGCCCGCCCATAGACTGGTCCTGCCCCTAGTTGCTCTCCGGTCCAGCCTGTTTGATGACGCTTTTTATGTCACTGGCTCCAAAAAATCCAAAATGGCGACCAGGAAGTAGCACCAACGGGTGACGTCACGGTTAGTTCACGCCTGAATGCAACAGAAATCACCATCCGACTGGAGCGCGGAACACGGACGGACATCGGCGCTGCATCGTGCATGTATTATGTATGCACGATACAGCGCGGAAATTCGCGATCTATCATAAACACGGATGTCAGCGTTTACTATACAGCTGTATCTAAACACGGACATCCGCGCTGCATCGTCCGTACATAATATATGCACGATGCAGCGCCGATGTCCGTCCGTGTTCCACGCTCCGGTCGGACGCTGATTTTTATTGTATTGCGCTCTCACTTCCGCTTTTGATGACGTACTGTGCTCAGACGATTAGTCAACGAGTCGTTAGTTGCAGCCGTACTTCAAACTAAGAATCAGTATGTGGAAATGTACACTATTGTTCAAATTTTTGGGGTCACTTAAAAATGTCCTTATTTGAAGATAACATTAAATCAGTCAGAAATACAGTCTAGACATTATTAATGCAGTAAATGACTGTTCTAGGGGGAAATGGCTGATTTTTAATGGATTATCTACATAGTGATCCAGAGGCCCATTTCCAGCAACAATCTGCTCTGTGTTCTAATGCTACATTATGTTAGCAAATCGTGTTGAAAGGCTAATTGATGATTCAAAAACCCTTGTGCAATTATGTTAGCACATGTGAATTAAAAATATTATTCCAGAACATTGGGTGAAACAATAAAAGCATGTTCCCTCTTTGTTTAAAGCCTGGATCATGGGATTTTTAACATCGGTTGATTCTCTGATCAAAGGGGTCTTGGTGGATAAGATGTTTAAAGTTCTGAGATGTAGAGTCGAGCTGGAATATGCACATGCAGAGACTGAAATGTAATCAAGATAATTTTAAATTGAATACTGTAATGACTAGGTAGCCAGTGTGATTTAGCCACGACTGGAGTTCTGTGTTTCCTGCGTGGAGGGTTTGTGAGCAATCATACTGCTGAGTTTTAAATCAGATTTCATGCAAGTAGACAGAAATGGTCAATAAGTAGGCGAAAAATAAGGGTGTTGATAAACTGTTTAACCATGGTTTTGAAGAGCATTGATGTGATCTTGGCAATATTTTTCTAATTTGTAAATGACAGCTGTAGGTGAGTATGGAGGAGATAGTAATGTCAGGTAGACGGGTATGCAAAGTTAATAGTTTAGCACGAGTAGGAGTCAGAACAATGTGCTGCAGATTCTTAACACCCATGCAACCACCAAGCATGTCTGAGTGAAGACTGTTCCTGCTACACAGGGAGAAGTGCTTCCAAAACGGGTCAAAGTTGTGAATAAAACATTTACTGTGTGCTGCACACGCAGACTATAACCTGGTATGAAAGCTAAAAACTTGCTATAACACCCCACACCATGACCCAAAGTTCAATTTGTACCAAAAGTAATGGAGGAGGTTTAAAAAAAATCTAATTTTGCAGGCCTGGAGAGCTGACAGGTGGTCTCATTGGTGCCGATGTGGACTATTACTTTTGTGACTGTGGGGAATGCGTTCAGGAGTCCTGGGAGTTTCTCCTGAAGGTCAGGTGTGGTTGCTCCAGGAAAACTGTAACCCCATTTAGAAAGCAGATGTTTGGATTATGGAGTCTTTAATGACGAAGTTTGTAGGGGGAGAGGGGAATGAAGGGGGAGATGGGTTAGCAGTCATGTCAACACCAGTTACTGGACAGCTGAAAGTTGCCCTCAGACCGTAGGACTGGAAGCGACCAACCTGTTTGAGTGCTGGGACAGACAGCGTGCGACAGATCTCCATCCAGCAACTCTGTCTGTTTTTGTTCTGTGGCTCTGCTGGTTCAGCACATAGCACCTGTGCATTTCAGGCGACTGGATCCATTTTACACAGCATTGCAGAGTTATTTTCCCATTGGATTTCTTTTTTAAGCAGTCCCAGCTGGGCAACTTAAGAAGAGTGTCTTTCTTTTTCAGCTGGCAAAAAAATGCTCTGATGGACACACACCCTTACTCTCATTTCAATCAAACATCAATCTAAAAAATAAATAAAAATCAGCCCACAATATGTGTCATTTTGTATTTATTTGCTCATACAATTGGCCATGTGGTCCACTGTCTATTTTCAGTTACAGTCCATTTCTACAGCAGGAAGTTTGACATGATGTCGAAGAAAAGCACAGGCATATTAAGGATGGTAACATTCTTATTAGGGGAGGTCCTGCTATTGTGCATGCTGAATCACTGTTGTGGCTTAACAGAAAACATTCTGCGATTCCACCTTCTCTGACAAGTCATAAAGGTCTATGTGGGTGGAGCTATGTCTGCAAATGTGCAATGACACCACATGTAACATAGATATGACTCACAAATATCTCCAACATACCAGGCTTATTCCCTGAACATGTGTAGCTATCTCATCAGGGTGGAGTCTATGATGAGTATATTGAGTAACATGTCTGAAGATGGTTTAAAAAATATAATTACTTTGAAATGATGAGGGGGAAACGTCAGTGTATGAAGATCTTTATACGCCCACATAGTCCTGAGTGAAGGCCTAATCTGTCAACAGAAACACTTGTGTGGGTTAACCTGAGGTATTAAAAACATCAGTGGATTTGTAGTTACTTAGAAAGCATAAAGCAGCACGTGCAGACAGATTATGTTAAATCTGAATTACATCATATAAAATATGAAGTGCCACAGGGGTCTGTCATTGGACCAAAGCTATTTTTTATACATCAATGATTTTATTTGCATGTCGAAACTGCTCAAATGTATTTTCTTTGCAGATGATACCGCTTTTTTTATTCTGGGGAAAATATAACACAGGTGTTGGATGTGGTCAAAAAATAATAAAAATAAATAAACATGATTTGATGCAAATAATTTGTCACTAAATCTTGGAAAAGCTAACTTCATGATATTTAGTAACTAGGTTTTTGGGTGTCATGATTGATATTTGTTGGATAATAAAACATTGTACAGGTTGTAGAATTATCTGAACATTCCATATCTGACCTACTGTGTTGAAGTTTGGGGAAATGCCTGTAAGAGAAACATCCAGTCAATTTTATCTTACAGAAAAGAGCCATAACAATAAAAAGTTGAAAAAATTCAACAAACCCATTATTCCTTCATTTAAAATTGTTGAAATTTCACAACATAGAAGACTATAGTCCTGCAAATTATGTATAAAGTTCATGAAGAAACTTTATCAATGTCCACAACAGATTTGCCAAAAGAGAAAGTAAGTATAACTTAAAAGCATAGACTGTATATAAAGATGGACGTAGCATCTGGCTCCAAAATTGAAGCCCACCCAGAAGTGTCAAAAACTTGCAATATCACGCCGTCCGCTAGGGTTGGCTCCAAAAAGCTTTTGCTCCATAGACCCCAATTCATCACCGGAAAAAATTAAATTTGATAGACTGATTTTCTACAGCTCAGGATTCTTTTCCCGTTAGTTTTCATTGTCAAAATGAGAGATCAGGTGGCCGATCTTAAAATAAATTAATACTGAATTTTAAATAAATCGTTAAAGTTGGCGGAGCCAGGGGGCGTGGCTATACTTGATAGACAGTCCCATAGACTGGTCCTGCCCCGAGTTGCTCTCCGGTCCAGCCTGTTTGATGACGCTTTTTACGTCACTGGCTCCAAAAAATCCAAAATGGCGACCAGGAAGTGGCAAAATCCGGGCTTCATTTTCTTGTTGAAGCCAACGGGTGACGTCATGGTTAGTTCACACCCGCTTAAAAGGAACAAAGATCTTCAGGAAACCAAGATTTAGGACCAAATTAATGCAACATTGCATTTCTGTAAAGGGGGTCAATTTATGGAACAATTCAAACAAGGAATCAAAAGAATCTAAATCAGAGTCTGACAGAGAGAGTCTGGATACCAAATTTAAAATCCACTGCATGCTGTTCCACATGCAAAAGGAAGGTCCCACGATCACCTATGTCTGCAAGTTCATGGTAAAAACATGCAAAAAAAAGCTATATCATGCACCCTACATAGTCTGTTAAGTCCTTTTCAGATATAGGATATGTCCTTCTTGGATGTATTCTATGTTCAAAATGTCCTATGAAGCTAGGAAAAGAAATGTTAAAGAGATGACATCCAGTTTTATATTAATAATGAAGGTGTGACATGTGTTGAGTGCAGCCAAGCAGATTGCTGTCTCCTCCATATGCCATCTCCAGCCAGTCATTGCATGTGTAGATAGATATTATTTGGTTGTTTTGTTTGCTGCATCAGTGCAGAGCAGGCGTGAACTGACCATGACGTCACCTGTTGGTTTCAACGCCGAGAAAATGAAGCCCGGATTTTGCTACTTCCTGGTCGCCATTTTGGATTTTTTGGAGCCAGTGACGTAAAAAGCATCATCAAATGGGCTGGACCGGAGAGCAACTAGGGGCAGGACCAGTCTATGGGCGGGCCAGACTGAAGCCAGGCTGCTGAAAGCCTCGCCCTAAAGGATCTGTCAATCATTCCAGACAAGACAGTCTATCAAGTATAGCCACGCCCCCTGGCTCCACCAACTTTAACGATTTATTTAAAATTCAGTATTGATTTATTTTAAGATCGGCCACCTGATCTCTCATTTTGACCATTAAAACTAACGGGAAAAAATCCTGAGCTGTAGAAAATCAGTCTATCAAATTTAATTTTTTCCGGTGATGAATTGGGGTCAATGGAGCAAAAGCTTTTTGGAGCCAACCCTAGCGGACGGCATGCTATTGCAAGTTTTTGACACTTCCGGGTGGGCTTCATTTTTGGAGCCAGATGCTACGTCCATCTTTATATACAGTCTATGGTGCAGAGCAGGAAGTTGTGCAAAGCAACACAAACCATCACACTCAAATGGTCATCCAAGCACATTCCAGTGTGCCAGTAATTGTAAAGATTGTTGCTCTGTATTGAGGTTGGAGGCCTGTGAAATGATGAAAGTAACAACAACAATAATATTATAGCACTGAAGACATAACAGTTATTCCAGCGGAAATTGCGTACAGAACTAGGATAAAGGTGTTATCTCTGATAAAGGAACCTTTGATATACACTGAGATTTGCTGTAATGGTGATGATAATGAATAATTACTTTGTTAGGAATGCATTACATTTGAGTGCAACCCTGAAAACACTCTGAATATGCCACCATGTCTTTCATGACCATAGGCCTCCATGTCCACCATCATGAAGTGATTGTGTGCTTCACTTGCAACCATAAAAACAATGGAATAGGTTTGTTTGTAAGTGAATTAGCTGTTGCTGAAAATTGGAGATGCTTTGATTGGTACTCAAATATTTTGGGATGTTCCAAATGCTCAAGGAATCTTGGTCAGTGTCCACTCACTGTGTTTAAGATGGGAAGATAAACTCCAGCTGCAGGCTGTCGTTAGTGCTGGTCACACTTCAGAAATAATCACTGACATGATGCTTCACCCAAATCTGTAGCTGTTCAAGTTGTTATACTTTGTTTCAAAGATCCTGTAGCTAACAAGCTCATGAGCTACAGGGTTTTTGCAAAGTCCCAGTGAGCCTATCAGAAACATTAAAGTTTTGGTGATGTTTTCTCCTCATCAATACTTCTCATTTATTTTACCAGTGTGGTGTATTGCCTCATACATTTTCCTACTCTGATTTGGTGGTCACACACTATATTCTCTGCTCCTGACTGTTTCAACAAGTTTGAAAGTTTTGCTGTTTGAAAGCTGCCATTGTTGTGTCAGCATGGAATGTAACAGTTTAATGTACTGATATAATCCTATGTTGCACGCATATGTGAAATAAGTCTATAAATGAGTGCCTGAAATGTAATTTGAATTGAACCGCATTTGATGCTATGTGCGCATGGATGCAGAAAACACTAGTTTAGAGATGAGGTAAGGAGCTCAGACATGTAGAAAGAAAGCTTGGAGTAAAGCCGCTGCTCTGTTGCATGGCAAGTAGCCAGTAGAGGTATTTTGGACACCTAGTGAGGATACCTTCTTGATGCCTTCCTCTGGAGATCTTTTTTGGGAATGCCTCAGGACAAACTAGTAACAACTTGTTTAGCCTGCTGTCTGTACCAGTCCTAGATAAATTGCCAATGCATGAACGGCTTGTTGAACGGTGACTTTCAGACTGATCCAATTTCACACCAGGGGCCTATTTCACGAAGCAGGTTTAGTGAAAACTCTGAGTTTGTTAACCCTGAAATGAGGGAAACTCAGAGTTTTCCATTTCACGAAGCGAGGTACCTCTAACCAGGGAATGCGGGGTAACTCTAGCCTGTTTCACAAAGAGGGATAACTTCAACTCTCGGTCAGTTACCGCAGTAACAGACTCTATGACTCTAACCTGGTCGCCAGCAGGTTTATCTGAGAAAACCTCGAGTTTCTCTCCGTCTCCGCCCTCTTTCAGCCACACACGCTGTTTCATTTCCTCATTCATTCAGTCAGTAAGCGAGCGAGTTTTGGAGTAGAACAGCTTTCATTAACAATCCAGTGGATAAAGGAGCAGCATTACTGCACAGATAGTTAAATATTCGTCGGTAGATTGTTATCAGACCGCGCATAAATGTTCTCGCATTTCCGGACAATTATCGGTTTGAGCGGTACCGTTTCGTATTCGTTTTAAGTCCATAATCTACATAAACAACCTAATCTGTCCTTACATTTACATTACCAGCCGCAGTCATGCTCTCACATCCAGCAGATATTGTGTGTTGCGCTGCGGTTCTTTGCAAATGGAAGTTTTTATATAATGTCAGAGATGCAGAGCACTACAGTAAGACAACTGTATGCAGGACAGTCAGAAAAGTTTTCCTGGCTCTGAAACGACTTTTACTCGTCATTGTGGACATAAACCTGTCAGAACATCAAGGAGGATCCATGGGATTGCAGGTGAATGATGTAGAGATCTGTTAAATTCATTTTAAATCATATTCTGTTAATGACATTGTACTGCAGCCTCTGACTGGGATTAGTAATTTTAATTTCTTTTAGGATTTCCCAGTGTGATTTGCTGCATAGATGGTACACACATCCCCATCACAGCTCCCTCACATCATGAACAGGAAGTCCATTCACAGCATAAATGTGCAGGTAGGCTACAGGTAGACTGACTACTGTTTCTAAATGTTAAAGACTGCATCATAGTTCAACATTTGTCATTCTCTGCACTGTCCAGATCATATGTGATGCTGCATACATCATTTCTAATGTGGAGGCCAAGTGGTCTGGGTCTGTTCATGACTCCAGGATTTGTGGAGAGTCTAACCTGAGCAACAGACTGCAGTGTGGTCAGCAGCATAAAGATTTTCACAATAGAATTCTCTTGTCTCCCTCCTTTAATATACTCTAATGTATCCACTATACATTACAGGAGAGTTTGATGGCCTTCTGCTGGGTGACAGGAGTTACCATGCCAACCCAGACTGATGACCTCATACCCTGACCCTGAACCAGGCCCCCAACAGAACTTCAACTGGACTCACTGCAGGACCAGAGCCCAGGTGGAGATGACCATAGGCCTGCTGAAAGCCCGTTTCCAGAGCCTACGTCTCCTCAGGGTGACCCCTGAGAGGGCCTGTGATATTACTGTGGCATGTGTTGTTCTTCATAATATTACCACTATTAGAGGAGAGCAACACCCTGCCCTACAAACTGAAGACCCAGATGATGAGCCCATCCACCTGCAGCTATCCAGGACAGCAGAGCAGTCAGAGACACCGTATGCAATAATCACTTCAGAGTTTAAGTCACCATCATCACCACCACAGCAAATAAAGACATGATGCACATTTAATTTGGTCTTCTTTATTCCCTACAAATAAAACAGATAGTTCAGTTCATGTTCCAGTAGTTATCATAATTCACCTGTGACCATCACCCACCTCTAACTTGTGCTCCAGTATTTCAATTTCCAGATCTGCCCTCCTAATCTGTTTTTTTGGATTTTTCTCAGCAAATGCAGTTTGTAAATCTGTTTTACTGATAACTGGGAATACATAGAGGACATTCAATTATACAGTTGCACATGAATTCCACAGAATGAAGCTCTGGTGTTTCCTGAACATCCATCTCACTGTGTCAGTCTGTGCAGTGGAAGCTGAGGAACCATCCTGCTGCTGTCCAGCCATGCTCTGTTAAAAAGGATGAGAATGTGCAATACTTCAGTGTAGGCTAAATGTCACACTCTATATTCCACCTAAAATCTGAATGGGAAGAGAACTATCAGTAACATACCTCTGTATGCCTTTCTGGATCTCCTCTGTAAAGGCAGCAGACACAGTTTCATCCTCTTCATCCTAGATCAGTGACATGTTTCAGTAAACTTAAACTACCATTTGGATAAATCTTTGGAGTGTTGCCTACTTACAATTACAAGGTATATATATATATGCATCCATGACATTTTATACCACCGTTTTACAGGCATCTGCTTTCTTTCTGTTGGCTGAGCAGAAGTCTATGTTAGTTTAAATAGGCTTAATTATTTAACAGGACATGATATGGATGCAGACATTTAGGCTATGTGTGGATAAAACAACTGCACAGTCAAACAGTCACTTAATATTTAGGCTACTTTACAATGTAAAACATGATCAGCATGAAGTACCTCCATGAGATAATGCCGAGGTCTGACCTGTTTGAACAATGTTTTTATATTTCATCTTAAGCTGCTGCCCCGTCGGGATTTCCCCTAAATGAAATAACTTACTAGGCTGCCATTCAGACAGTTATTCCCTGTAATATTATTACGATTACAAAGGACTACATTTAAACTTACACACGTGGACAAAATTGTTGGTACCCCTCAGTTAAAGAAGGAAAAACCCACAATTCTCACTGAAATCACTTGAAACTCACAAAAGTAACAATAAATACAAATTTATTGAAAATTAAATAATCAAAATCAGCCATCACTTTTGAATTGTTGATTAACATAATTATTTAAAAAAAACAAACTAATGAAATAGGGCTGGACAAAAATGATGGTACCCATAACTTAATATTTTGTTGCACAACCTTTTGAGGCAATCACTGCAATTAAACGATTTCTGTATTTGTCAATGAGTGTTCTGCAGCTGTCAACAGGTATTTTGGCCCACTCCTCATGAGCAAACAGCTCCAGTTGTCTCAGGTTTGATGGGTGTCTTCTCCAAATGGCATGTTTCAGCTCCTTCCACATATGTTCAATGGGATTCAGATCTGGGCTCATAGAAGGCCACTTTAGAATAGTCCAACGCTTTTCTCTCAGCCATTCTTGGGTGTTTTTGGCTGTGTGTTTTGGATCGTTGTCCTGTTGGAAGACCCATGACCTGCGACTGAGACCAAGCTTTCTGACACGAGGCAGCACATTTCTCTCCAGAATGCCTTGATAGTCTTCAGATTTCATCGTACCTTGCACACTTTCAAGACACCCTGTGCCAGATGCAGCAAAGCAGCCCCAAAACATTACTGAGCCTCCTCCATGTTTCACCGTAGGGACAGTGTTCTTTTCTTCGTATGCTTGGTTTTTGAGTCTATGAACATAGAGTTGATGTGCCTTACCAAAAAGCTCCAGTTTGGTCTCATCTGTCCAAAGGACATTCTCCCAGAAGCTTTGTGGCTTGTCAACATGCATTTTTGCAAATTCCAGTCTGGCTTTTTTATGAGTTTTTTTCAGCAGTGGTGTCCTCCTTGGTCGTCTCCCATGAAGTCCACTTTGGCTCAAACAACGACGAATGGTGCGATCTGACACTGATGTACCTTGGCCTTGGAGTTCACCTTTAATTTCTTTGGAGGTTGCTCTGGGCTCTTTGGATACAATTCCAACGATCCGTCTCTTCAATTTGTCATCAATTTTCCTCTTGCGGCCACGTCCAGGGAGGTTGGCTACTGTCCCGTGGGTCTTGAACTTCTGAATAATATGAGCCACTTAAAGCCTTTACCTTTAAGATGTTTGTCTATAATTTTTTTGGATGTCCTGGGACAATTCTCTCCTTCGCTTTCTGTTGTCCATGTTCAGTGTGGTACACACCTTTTCACCAAACAGCAGGGTGACTACTTGTCTCCCTTTAAATAGGCAGACTGACTGATTATGAGTTTGGAAACACCTGTGATGTCAATTAAATGACACACCTGAGTTAATCATGTCACTCTGGTCAAATAGTTTTCAATCTTTTATAGAGGTACCATCATTTTTGTCCAGGCCTGTTTCATTAGTTTGTTTTTTTAAATAATTATGTTAATCAACAATTCAAAAGTAATGGCTGTTTTTGATTATGTAATTTTCAATAAATTTTTATTTATTGTTACTTTTGTGAGTTTCAAGTGATTTCAGTGAGAATTGTGGGTTTTTCCTTCTTTAACTGAGGGGTACCAACAATTTTGTCCACGTGTGTACGCATTGATCAGGGCAGCAGTGTTCTCCACGCCGTCTCTCTCTCTTTTTTTGCAGCTGCAGCGGTGTTGCACTTCTTTCTAAAAACGTGTTCAAACTCGCCATATGAGCGCGTTAAAAACTTCCAGTTGAAAAACGCAGCCTTTCGCTTCCCCGTTTCCATGGTGACTCGTCGAATCGGGGTTCCATTGATGCTGTCTTTTCAGACTTGCGGTGCACGCGCGTAACTCTGGGTCAAACTACTCCGAGTTGATTAACCCAACTCAAATCAGCCGTTGTGAAACCGAAAACTCAGAGCTTTCTATCTCAGAGTAGATCAACTCAGAGTTGTGGAAGAAACTCAGAGTTTGTAAAACCTGCTTCGTGAAATAGGCCCCAGAACTTGAACTGGACTCGAGGCTGGCAGTTACTGCTGATTTGAGGTAAACCAATGTTCTTTCTCTTGCAACCTACACAATTATTTGTACTGGACCTGGCAGCCTTTTGAAGTCATCAAACAACAGAGCAACAATCAAACCAAAGGAGGATTTTTTAAAAAAAATCATTTTTATCCAACAACTTAGTGAGCAAAACCTCTCCAAACACCTTAGAGACTTGATTTCAATGGAGGAGTCAAGCTATCCTCCCTGCAAACAGTGTGTAAAGAAAGGCTTTTTATTGACATAGCCTGAAAAAAGACTTGTCAAAAAAGCGAGTGATGTGAAACAGTCAATTCCCTCTTCTCCTCCCTCAGCTGAGAGGTCTGATCGTCTCATGAGCTCTGCTCTGTAAACAGGCATCTCTGTAGAGGCCAGGAAGCAAGGCGGCCAGCATCAGAGCAGAAAAAATAAAATAAAATAAATAACAAGGGGGAGGAAAAAGAGGGTCCCTGTGAGAATGACTGACTAAAAATATATCTTCCCTGTGCCTCTTCAAGGTCACTCTGTCATTTTGATTTGATTGGAACACAGCAGTCACAGCCATCTTCCTCCTGAGCCTCACTAACAAGCATGGCATTACTCTGCCAGCAATTGCTCAAACATCTTCCATATCTGAAGCGCTTATAATCCTCTTGGATTAATTTTGCTTCCTTGCCTTAGTCATAATGCTTGCAATTTGTTGACCAGGTAAACGGGGGGAAAACTGAGGCAGTGAAATATTTGCGTACTAATGCAGACTCTAACCTCCATTTGGTTGTAGGCATTACTTATTTAGGAGTCTCTATTTATTCATTTTTCACTCCAGCAAGGACCGGCAGAGTTCTATGATGATCGGTGTATGTTTGTTTGTTAGCAACATTACTCAAAGACAGACTAACGGATTTGGATGAAATTTTCAGGGAAGATCAGAAATGAGACAAGGATCAAGTGATTAGAATTTGAGCGACACAGCGTCACTGTAACTATGACAAGTGAAACTATCTCAGCTGCCTGCTGACAATCACATGATTGCGTTTCTACTACAAATCGACCGTTGTAGACTTGTCAGGACTTATCGGTCAGAAATGATACAAGGAACAATTGATTAAAGTGTGGGGGTATTTCCAAGTCCCATCAATTCCCGCTGCATGCTACATATTTAGGTCATGCGATTCGGTATCTGTACATGACATACACATGCATAACATGCGCCTGTACTCAGGACAAGGTCATTTTGTTTGTGGGTAAATCTGTATTTAATGGCCACATTATATGGTACCATGATTTCTGCCACAAATTGTTTAAGTATTTCATCCCTTGGAAATGATACAACGGCTGAGCAGCCTTGGCAGAGTACTGTGCTCTCTGAGTGCTTTTCTCGTTTACTATTTTCTACAGTGTAGAGCAAGCCTTAAGATATCAAACTATGAAATAAAACATATGGAATTACATAATCAACAAATTGTGTTGTGTTGTGTTTTTACACTTACAAGGAATTTTCTCTGGTGCCCTTGGTGCAAGTACAGATAAAATAAAATAAGATAGTAAGAAATATGGATAAAATAGACAAGGTATGTACAGTTACTATGCAGTTGTAATGATTATAGTCAACAGAGCTGATTTGCGGTGGCACAGGCAGTGTTTATCAGCGATGCAGCAGAGCGGAAGAAGCTGTTCTTGTGGCGAGAGGTTTTAGTCCTGATGGACCGCAGCCTCCTGCCTGAGGGGAGGGGTTCAAAAAGTTTGTGTCCAGGGTGAGAGGGGTCGGCCAAGATCTTGGTTGCACGCCTTGAAAGCCTAGAGGTGTACAGACCCTGGAGAGATGGCAGGTTACATCAAATCACCTTCTCAGCAGAGCGGATGATGCGTTGCAGCCTGCTCTTGTCCCGAGCGGTGGCTGCAGGGTACCAGACGGTGATGGAGGAGGAGAGGATGGACTCTATGATGGCCGTGTAGAAGTGCACCATCATAGTCTTTGGCAGGTTGAACTTCTTCAGCTGCCTCAGGAAGTACATCCTCTGCTGTGCCTTTTTGGTTATGGAAGTGATGTTCATCTCCCACTTTAGGTCCTGGGAGATGATGGATCCCAAAAAGTGGAAAGACTCCACGGTGAGCACTGTGGAGTCAGAGAGCTTGATGGGAGCAGGGGGGGCTGTGTTCCTCCTGAAGTCCACCACCATCTCCACTGTCTTCTGGGCGTTGAGCTCCAGGTTGTTCCTGCTGCACCAGGTCACCAGGTTGTCTACCTCCAGTCTGTAAGCAGACTCATCCCCATCAGAGATGAGTCCGATGAGGGTGGTGTCATCTGCAAACTTCAGGAGTTTGACGGACTGGTGCCTGGAGGTGCAGCTGTTGGTGTATAGGGAGAACAGCAGTGGGGAAAGAACACAGCCTTGGGGGGAGCCGGTGCTCATGGTCCTGGTCTGGGAGACTTGCTTCCCCAGCTTCACATGCTGCTTCCTGTCAGACAGAAAGTCTGTGATCCATCTGCAGGTGGAGGCAGGCACACTCAACTGGAGGAGCTTGTCCTGGAGCAGGGCAGGGATGACCGTGTTAAAAGCAGAACTGAAATCCACAAACAGGATCCTGGCATAGGTTCCTGCTGAGTCCAGGTGCTGCAGAATGAATATATGTGTTACTTCACAGTTTTACTGCAGAAAATAGTTAAAATAAAATAAAAGCCTTGAATAAGCAGGTGTGTCCAAACTTCACAAGTGTTACATGAGGACAGATTTTTTAGGAAACAGACCAATGTTTTCTTATCAGTATCCCTGAGTTTGTTGACACTGTGACTGCTGGCCTTGTGATGCTCATCAGCTGAAGGTCATAGTCTACTTAGAGTTTTATTGAACACGTCACCTTGTAAAGACATGTTGGGTTTGCTTGGCTGAGTCACTATTGCCATCAGAACATGTTTGTAACATTTAAAAGCTGTGATACTTGTGAATAGATGTTAGAGAACAGGGGTGCAAACAGTGGGATAAAAGTAAGAAGTAGACTTCTGAAATGCAGGAATTTGGAGCTTCTGTTGAAAACAATGCTTTCAGGGGACATCTGCAGAACACATATGATTGTAAGACGGTGACAGCATGTGAGTCACATCTGATGGCTTATGGAAGACGGGGGTTTCTCAGGTAGTTCTCGGAGGCGTGTTGCTCATATTAACACAGGCATGTACATTCACACAGTTGGTGTAAGGGGACAACCCTCTCTCATGCATGACAAAAGTGGGTAAGACTCAAAAGCAGAGTACACACCAAGCATACGCATGGCAGACGTGTACTCACATACTGTTGATTCCTGCTACAAATGAACAGTGTCTCAGGAAGGCTGACACTGACAATCCTCATTTTTTAGTTTAGGGGACAGTTATTGTAGTTTTTGTAAGGAGGTATTGCTCTGAGTATTATTCATCTTGTACTTCAAAAGCAGTGTTGCACATGATGCTATGTTTATAATGGTAGGATAAATAATTCCTGGAATATCTCTTGAAGTCATGTAGTTATAAAGGAAATACAAAAGGTAGCTATTTCCCTTTATGTCTACCTCTATAAAAGCTTCATTGAGAGTGTCCACAGATTGTATACAAGCACTTATGATTGCTCTCTGTGACGACACCCGGCCACAAGAACAACAAAACACAACGTGACGCTCCATGTGTGGGCAGGCTGGGAGGAGGGAGGCAAAGTTTCTGCATGGTAAGAAGACTTAGTCAGCCACCCCCGTGCAGCTTAGCTGGCTGATCGACACTAACTCACAGCTGCTGCTGCTGCTGCTGCTACTATGCACGGTTATGCTTGAGCTAAGTCAACCGCACAAGTCAAACATGAGATAAGAATAAGAAGAAAAAAGAAACAGCCCATCGCAGATGTTTGTCATAGGGCAGAAAGAAGAACAGAACCGGAAATGTGACATGAAACTCAAAGAGGAAGTATGCTGTGAAACGTGTAGGGAAGACTGAAAAAGCAAAATCGGGTTTTAAATGCAAAATGTTTGCCAAACAAACCTTGTGCTAATCTAAAGAAAGACCAACAGTCAGATGTCACAACACAAATTCAAAGTCATCAAAAGATTTAAAAAAATCAAACTAGAGCATTTGACTACAAATTTTAGCACAGACTATCACATTTTCAATAGAGTTTCATTGCAGGAACTGTGTTGACTTGACCTCCGCCCTGAATGGAGAGTACTCGTGCATGTTCTGAATGGATGGGCGCTGCAGATAAATGGACAGGCAGGGACCCTGGCAGGAGAGCACAGAGCAGGCAGATTCATGGCCAGACAGCAGAAATCTGTCAGCCTCCTGGCAACGTGAGAGGACACCTGGAGGTAATGTAAGCAGCCCTCCCCAGCCCACACCTCCTAACCCCCTCTCCTCTTTCTCTTTATCTCTCTGTCCCATCCCCCT